>NW_006430735.1:4935010-4939300 GCF_000325575.1 Pteropus alecto
CATGAGTGCAGGGTTTTTTGTTTGTTTGGTCATACTTCTTTTTGGTGGTGGGTAGAATCTGATTTTTCTGCTGATTCTAGCTTCATCACTTAGAACAGTGATAACTCATGATTATTAGTAAATGCTGGTAACTCAATAAATTTGGGGGGTTGTGAAGGACATTTTTTAAAGTATAAAGGAGGGAAAGATTAACAAAGGAAAGTTTTCAGAGTGAGCAGAGGAAGGCTCCCTGAAGAAAAAGGCATCTGATCAGGGCTCAAACTCTGGGTAGTTTTATGACAGGAAGCTGAGAGGTGATAGTAGGAGAAAGGCAGAGGCAGAGGCTAAAAAAGGCCTTCTATTCTGGATGGTTGTATACTATTGACCATGACTGAGCTCTCCCACGGAGAAGCCCCGATTCTGATGATGCATGCTGTAGTAAGGGTAATGATATTCTACAAGGCTACCAGAGTGGAATGAACATAGTTTTTGGTGTCAGATAGGCTGAGGATAAATTCTTGTGTCTGTCACTACTGGCTCAATAACCTGGGGCAAGTCATCTTATCTCTCTAATACTGTTTCCTTATCTTAAAAAACAGGAGCAATATTATCTAGTTTATATAGTTATGAGCATCAAATGTGAAAATGTATAAAATATATAAAGAGTCAAATGGTCCAGTCTGAGAAGGCATGTGGTCACCAAAAAGAGTCTAGCAAACAAAATTTATTTCAAAATAAACCAAGACCTTTACTTGTATTTTTTAATTCCTTGAAGGAGAAAACAAAGACTAAATCAATATTTCTTTTCTTTTTATTACCATTTTATTTTTTATCCTCCAACTGCTCACCTGTCTCTTTTATTGGGCACATGGTAGGTCCATATTAAATGATCCTTAAAATGTAAATTATTTGGAATATACTTTAATATTTCCCCCAGATTAACCCACCATTCATTTCCCTGCTTTTCCCTTCTTCTACAGTGAAAGGAACAGTCACTGGGAAGTTGGCAAGAATCTGATTTAAGAGATCCGGTTCTGCTTCGTAATGTCATGAGGAGACTTAAAATTACCTCTTATAGAACATGTTTCTGTGTTCTCCATTCAACTCAGAGCTGCCTTCTGATTTAATCAAATTTCTAGTGATAATATAAAGGGTTAATTTTTAATTTTATTTATTTGTTTGTTTGTTTGTTTGTTTTAGGCAAGGTAACCCTTGGTTGACCTCACAGATTGCAAGGACCTTGTCAGCTTACAATCCCTTATTTTATTTATTTATTTGTTTGTTTGTTTGTTTGTTTTTATTTTTTTACTCCTACAGCACCTGGTCTTCCTAGGTGGTCTCTCATCTAAGTATTAACCAGGCCCAACCCTGCTTAGCTTCCGAGATCAGATGGGATCGAGCTTGTAATTTTTAATTTTAGTGAGAATTTTTTTTAAAGATTTGAAATAGAAACAGGTTTTGAGCCTTCTTATGTAACCTCATGGTCATTTATGAATTAATATAAACAAGACATTTTGTACAAAGTAGTGTTTTCTCCTAAACTCCTTAATTACTAGAAACAACTCATTATAATGTATCTCTGGATACTCTCAAGATTTAATAACAATAAATGATCAAACTGAAGAAGCAATAAACAACCAGAAAACAAAATAAACAACTCTATCACTGGGTTTGGCAGGTAACTTATGTGCATAGTAAGTCATAAAATAGAACCAACTATAGAACATTGAAGAGGCTTTGTTATGTAATGAAGAATAAATTTAACCTTGAAACAGAAAAGACAAGAAGCAAGTTGCCTTATTCACATACTGAAACGTGATCGATATGAATTTTTTTTTTTACATATTTCAAGATTTATTGCAGGTTTCCTTATGATCATTCCATTCCTGAGGATTTTATTTTGATTGGAATATTTAATTAAGCAATTTTTTTAAGAAAATTATATTTTCCGAGAATGTTATTGTTACCTTTGCGTATAAATGACTACTTTCTTTGTATAAAATGATTAATATTTTAAATTATATAAATTGATAAGTCTTTAGTTCATTACTATTTTCTTCTATTATAACTTCAGACTTTGCTTCTGAAACTCTTCTTTGGTTGTACTTTTTTTATTCATATCTTCATTCTCCATCTTTCATGATTATCTCTTTTCATCTTAATCAATATGAATCTTAAAGACTTGGCTAGCAGAAATACGAATACAATTCTTTTAAAACACTCTACTAGATATCAAGAGACAGATATGTCCTCCTACAATTAAAGAATCTCCAGGTCAGCCTCTAGGAAAGGATTTCTTTTAAAAACAAAAATGAAACAAAACAAAAACCCCTGAGGAATAAGCAGTCTTGCTGCCACAGTTAGATCACTGTCCTGCTGCTGCTGAGGCCATGGGTGTGCACTGAGACAGGTAGCGCCCACGGTCTCACATGCAAGTAGGTTCAACACACAGAACAAACACTCTTTGAGGGCTTGTAAAGGCCCAGCCTGGAAAAGACATTGCTATTACTAAACCAGACGTGTGAAACCACCCAAGGGCCTTTGACTTCCTGTGTCCTCTGCCTGAAAGCTCTCATCCCCCTCTCCTGCCCCATTTCTTCTGCTGCATCCCTCAGGGAAGCTTTCCTGGTACTCTGACTAGCTTTCCCTCTTTCATGTATTCTCACATTTGGATTGATTTATGTAATTCTCTGGTCGATGTCTATATCCACCATGAACTTAAACTTTAGAAGAGCTGATCATTGTACCCCCATTTCCAAGCACAATGCTTGCAATATAGAGGCTCCCAAATGCTGAGTGAGTAAATGAAAGACTGTACATAGGGAATAGCAAGAGATAACAATGTAGAGATTATTAGAGGTCAGCTCATGTAATACCAATGGGCCTTAACCTTGAACCATGGTGCAAAGCCAAGGGGAGTGGATGGGATTTTGTTTATCTAGTTCTTTAGACAGTTCTCTAAATGGCTTCAGCTCTGACTTCTACATGATGAAAAAGTTCCATTAGTAAAAAGATATTCAATAACCTGTGCAACCTGGTACAGACCCCCAGGACGAGACCAAAACAAAAGTCAGCTGGAGACCAATAAGACTGAAATGACCTTCAGCTCTCTCAGGATAGTGATGCTTTTGTTCCCAGAACCTTATTGACACATACATATTCAGCCTTCAACAGACTCCACAGGCCTGTCTGTGAGAGGAAGCATAGAGCAGGCAGGCAAGAGACACAATTTGCGAACAGAACACATTAAATGGAATGAAATGAAAGCTTTTCTTTTTTTCTTTTTTTTTTCAGTAAACCCACAGTAAGCAACAATTTTTGTCACATTATTTTTTGACTTCCAGAAAGGAATATTAATTAGTAATCTTCATACAAATGAAATTCCCAGTCAAGTTATCAAACTTTATCAGGGTTCCAGTGATACTGCCAGAATAAAATCGCATGGAGCTAATCAGTGCCACACGATGGGCAAGCAGACTGGGTAGGGAATATGTCTGTTGCTTTTAAGTAAGAGGTATTTTAAAAGGTAACTGGCGACCGCTGAGTAGACTGAGATTTCTAGAAAACAGTAGTATAGCTTACAAATAAATATAAAGTTCTCCAATGATTACTTACTATTTCTCTTTCTTCATCATTATTATCACCATCGTTATGCTATCACCATGGTTAAAACAATTCCTTTCCGTTTTCACTTACTAAGTCACTCAGTGAATTCAGTCGTCAGTTCTCAGAGTAAGAGAGACGTGGAGAGGGAGGAAGAATGAATGAATGAATGAATTTATGAATGAATGAATACTGCTATTTCATGGAAGAAAAGATAAGAGACTGCAAACTGACAATGAAACTTCACATGAAGAACAGGGTTCTAAAGTAAAGAGATCATTTTTTAAATTAAGTTTATTGACATAACATTGGTTAATATAATTATGTAATTTTCAGGTGTATATTATAATTTGACATTTGTATATTCTATTGTGTGTTTACTACTCAAAGTCCAGTTTCCTTCAGCTACCATGTATATGATCCCCTTTACCCACTTCACCCTCCCCCAACCCTCCTATATTTGACCGCCTTTAACTGTCTAACTACCCGCTCCTCCTCCACTCCCAGCACTCTGGTAACCACAGTCTATGTTCCATGTCCATGAGTCTCTGTTTGTCCTGTTCATTTGCTGCTTTTAGATTTATATCCCACATGTAAGTGATATCATGTGATTTTCAACTTTTTCTGTCTGGCTTATTTCACTTAGCATGATTATCTCGAGGTCCATCCATGTTGTCACAAATAGCAGTATTTCATCTCTTCTTATGG
>NW_006430735.1:4942063-4947028 GCF_000325575.1 Pteropus alecto
ATTTGTGGTTCTTCCTGATTTCTTTTTGCAGTTGATCTCTAGTTTCAAAGCATTATGATCAGAGACTATGGTTGGTTTGATTTCAACCCTCTTATATTTGTTGAGGCTATCTCTGTGTCCTAGTATGTGGTCGATTCTTGAGAATGTTCCATGTGCACTAGAGAAGAATGTATGAGCAGCTGTTTTGGGATGGAAGGCTCTGTAAATGTCAGTTATGTCCAGTTGGTCTAATGTGTCATTTAAGGATGTTATTTCCTTATTGAGTTTTTGTTTGGATGATCTGTCCATATCTGACAGTGAGGTATTTGGGTCCCCTAACTATGAGAAGTGTTCATCTGTTTCTCCCTTTAGTTCTGTTAGTAATTGCTTTACATATTTCAGGGCTCCCTGATTGGGAACATAGATATTAATAAGTCTTGTTGGTGCATGATTCCTTTTATCATTATGAAGTGTTCCTCAGTATCTTTCTTTTCTAGTGCAGCCTCTGGAATGCATTTCTTGAGCTGGGTCAGCCTGGGGAAGTAGAGATTGTTTACCCTGAATCAACCTTCTTCTAGAAAGACCAAGAGAAATGGGGCAATTTTAAACTCATCAAGAAATTCAAATTGCCTGTTTACTAGGGTATGCTTATATTTTGAACACCTGAACTAAACTTGGATGCCCTACTTTATAGCTTCTAAGATTACTTTTTAACACTTACCTCATGCCAGGCACTCTTCTAAGTACTTGATAGGTATGACTCTAAATCTTTGGTATCACCCTACTAGAAAAGTACTGTTTTATAAGTGAGGATTTTGAGGAAGAAGGAAAAGTCAATAGAGTTTCTTAAAATCATACACAACTTAAAACTAAGTCAGGATTCAACCCAGGGAGTCTTGCTCTGTAATTCAGGCTTTTAACAGTTTTCACAATGCTTTCACAAATCTTCAAGTGCTTTGCAAATCTGTCTCCTAGACTCTGTGTACAGGTTGATGGGTCTAATATAATGGCTTCTTAGCAATCAAGAGCTCTATGGAAATCTATCTCCTTTGCAGCATTGGGCATCACTGACCCAGTGACTGGCACACAGAGTTCACCAATAAGTATTTGCTGAATCGGATGGACTTGCCCTGCTTCCAGAAACCCTCAGTCACTCTGACTATTCTAACACAATATGCTTTCTTCCTGCCTTTCTGGCTCTTCCCTTCCAATCTTCTTTTCTACTTCTAGTCCCTTATATGAAAACATTCTTTATTGTTACTTTCTAGGCTCCCTCCTCTTCTCCCTGAACTCACCACCCTCGATACTCTCAGCTACTTCAATTATTGTCTACGTGCTGATGTCTCACAAATATATGCTATTTGCATCCCAGTTTCAGTCCTAAAAGTCAAACTCACATGGTCATCTCTGCTGGAATCAATGTCTCATATGCACTCAAAATCAATCTGTCCAAAATTTAATTCATCTTTGTGCCTCTAGCCACTTCTAAAACTGCTTCTCCTCTGTTTCTTCTTTCAGCTAATAATACCATGATCCAAAAAGCTGCCCAAGCCAGAAAACTGGGAATAAC
The DNA here is from genome assembly GCF_000325575.1 of Pteropus alecto. NCBI lineage: Eukaryota > Metazoa > Chordata > Mammalia > Chiroptera > Pteropodidae > Pteropus > Pteropus alecto. The sequence goes on from NW_006430735.1 coordinate 4,943,613, forward strand.
TTTGACTTTCTCTCTCTTCTTTACTTTTTGTATCCAATCATTTGCCAAGCCTTGTTGAGTCCACATTTTAAATCTGTGCACAACTCTTCATCCCCTATAGTCCAGGCCACCACTGACTTATTCTTGGGTTAGAGTATTTTGTAAGGACCAGTCGAATGTCATTTCCTCAGTGGGGTCTTTGGGATATAGCTCCTTCTTATTTCCCCATCCTTATCTCTTACTTTGCATACAGTGCCTTTAAATTTTGAACTGACTTCAGTCCTCTCTCAACTTTTCTATTCATACTGCTTGGAACATTCTTCTCCTTGTTTCTCCTCTTTCTTCCCCCAGCTCCCAACTTGTCCTACTAATTCTTGTCATCCTTCAGACCTAGTTGATATTTCACAACTTCCAAAAGCCTTCCTTGAGCTCCTGTGTCTTGGTTCTGTTCTCCTACTCTGGAATCCCACAGTACACTGTATATTCTCTATCATAGATAGCACTTATCATCTTGAATTGCAATTATGTTTTTACTGTCGGCAAGGGAAGGGAAACAAACTACAATGACAACAAATTCCAAAATTTTATTTCATTTGTGTTTACCTGATATAGGGTAAGTCCATTTATCCTTAAGGAAAGAGCCAATGTAGGGCCAAGCCAGTGACTGGGTGCTCTGTTCCAAAGTCATCAAGAACCTAGGCTGCCAGTAACTCTTTCACCTTTAGGTTGTAACTTCTAACTCTCCCTGCATCATAAAACCTGGATAGTACTTGAGGAAAGATCATGGAGGATCTTATCTTATATGGGAGATTTTATAGGCCAGGATTTTAAATGACAATCATCACTCCCACTTGCATTCTATTGGCTACTATTCAGTATATCACTACATCTAACCACACAGGAAACCAGGAAATGTACTTGACTTTATCTGTGCCAGGAAGACGAGGAATGGCTTTGGTGATCAGCTGACAGTCTGCCACACTGACATTTATTCTCACTAAATTGTTTATTCCATGAGGGTGAGGATGAAATCTCTCTTTCTCTTCACTTCATCTCCTATTACAGTACACACTGGGCACTCAATAAGTATTTGCTGGATAAATGAAGCTATTCATATCTGGCCTTTAAAACATTTTTTTCTGCTTATCTGATTCTCTTTTCTCATTTTAGTTTCTCATACAACATCATCTCTCCATAGCTGACTGTATTCATGGAACTGGGGTGTAGTGTATCTTTGGTATTCATTGGTAGGCTGTGTTTCAAAAGAATTGTTGTTGATTTTCTCTATATGTGAACTACTTATAAATGCACAAACCACAATGCTAATTTATTTATTTATCCTACGTATATTTTTTCAGAGTTTTGATTATCCATATCTTCTATTTAAGGCATGGCCTTTCCCAGAATAGAGATACCTGGGAAGCTGGGATGCCATTCACTACCATCTAAAGCCTCAGGGTGAATGAGCATGCTGGCTGTAATACTGTAAGGATATTGTTGAGAACATTGTATATATTACAGTATTCTTTCATAAAAACTGGGCAGAATTTTTTTTATCACAGTAAAAGAAGTAGCTGTATTTCTCTTGAAAATTAACTGGTTTCGATCTTATGATGTCCTTCAATGGCAAAACATATATTCTTAATTTCTTAACATTGTTACTAGAAAGTTTTGACCAAATGTGCGGTCCACATCTACTAAGAGTACATGACATCAAGAGAAGCACTGTCCTGGGGGTGACTCCATAGTATAGTGGTTAGCACATCTGCTTTACACGCAGAAGGTCCTGGGTTCGCACCGCAGGTGGAGCTACGGACCATATCCTGGGCGTTCCAGGCCACCTTACCCCGGGTGCGCCAGGCCCCCAGGCCCTCCGTTGCTCGCTGAGAGCTTGTGGGAGGAGACGCCCTGCCTTCAGAGATCCAGTATCCTGGGCGCTCCAGGCCACCTTACCCCGGGTGTGCCAGGCCCCCAGGCCCTCGGTTGCTCTCTGAGAGTTTGTGGGAGGAGACGCCCTGCCAGTTCTTAAGGGGAAATGGCAACATCTATAGATCAGGGGTGGGAGGGGATGGGACGGGATGGGACGGGAGGGGGAGAGGGGGAAGGAGGGATGAAATTAAAGAGGGAAAAGAAAAAAAAGAAAAAGAAAAGCACTATCCTTACTTGTGTATCATCCCCACTCAGGTTTCAATGGGATTCAACATACTTTTTCTATGTTTTCTTTGCCCACATTTTCTTTCTATCTTCTTTCATCTTCTTGTGTTGCATATTTATGTAAGCCACCTTACATATGTTTTGAAACAAAGGAGCAATGCACATAAATAAAATATATTGAAAATTTGTCTGCCTAAGAGACATAAACGTGTTTTTAATGGAATGTGGTTGGATATTTTTCTCCTTCAATTTACTTTGCTCCATCCTCAGAGGTATTTTCAAATGAATATGAAATAGTTCTTCATTTTGAGAGAAAGAGAGAAAGGAAGAGAATGGGAAATGATGAATTATAAAGATGGAGATGACTCTGAAAGCTAGGAATTGACATAAATACAAAACCATATTTAGTATGTGAAAATATTATATAAGATTGTGAGAACTCACTACAAGATAAGTTTTATGAGGGTGAAGACCTTGTCTTGATCGTTCTTTGTATGTAGAATAGGTTGGGCACATGGTAGACCCTAAAACAATATATTTCAAACTTGTGAATATAACACATTTGGCATTAGGAGAACTGGGTTAATATCAAATAAATTATGTTGAATATTGAGTATGCAACTGCACGCATATACGTTTTGGACTCGGTTTCATAATTTATAAAAATGAAGCCATTAAATTATGTATTCATTAAGATTCTTGCCAACTCTAATATTCCATGCTGTGCATGCTACCCTTGTTAATTGTAGTGGCAGAGTTAAACATGTGAATGTTAGTATCTATAACAATTTGATTTTTTTTTTTTCAAAATAGGCTATCAAGCTCCATCTTCAATAACCCCTGTAGATGTGAGTACATCGACTCCAAATGCCACACCTCCAAGTGAGTATAGCAAGGCTTTCTACATATGATTCAAAAGAGACAACACACTCACAAGTTTTACTACAACCACAATAATGTTGAGATGTGAGCAAAAAGCTATATTTTTTCATTTGATGTTGATATTTTGGTTTTGAGTTACTCTGTTGTAACTTGTAATCTGGTTACTATATATTGATATGACAATCACTATAATCTTAATAAGGGTTGGAGATTTGTCATCATACTGTAGCTCTCATCTGTCATGGGACTTTAAGGTAATATTTGTGTAATCTTGACAATACTCCCAGGGGTCTGAGTTAGTGACAAGAACAGAAAAAGGAAACAAATCAGTGACAAGTTGGCATTAAACACAAACTACAGAGCTTTTGCTTAATATGTCAGCTAGTGTTCCTGTGTAGGGA
>NW_006430735.1:4947045-4951400 GCF_000325575.1 Pteropus alecto
CAAACACATAAATTAAAAATTCAGGACATCAAAGCAAAGTTAAATTTCAGCTTTATAAAAAGTTTGGATTTGGAAAATTTTGTCTTACAGCCAGCAATTCCAATGTGACTATCCAAGGCTTCAACTACTCCTGGACCTCCAGTGGGAAAGACACCAAAAACTGTAAGAATAACCATGAGTCTTCTGGGCATCATTCATACATCCAACATACATATCAAATTACTCTAATGTGCTTTGTTCATAATCATAGTAACAAATATTTACAAAGCACCTACCACATTAAAGCATTGATGTTGGAGCTGGACATACAACCATGAACAAACACATCTCAGTTCCAAATTCTGGTGGAAGAGAAACAGACAAATGGTGATAAGTGAGACGGAAAAAATAAAGCAGTAAAGGGAAACAGTCAAAATCAAGGGTGAGGGGTGGGTTGCCATTTTAGGTAGAGTTGTCTTGAAAGGCTTTACTGAGGAAGGTGACAACTTAGTAAAGATATAACTAATGAAGGTGAAAGAGCAAGCTTTGAGTATATCTGGGAAAAGAGCAACCTAGCAGAATATACATATCACTAATAAAGATCAAAGCAGGAGCCCAATGTGAGAAACAGAAATGGTTTGTTACTTTTAATCTGGCCAATGAACAGCAGTAGTGTCCCCTAATGCTGCTTTAGCAAGTATTGACAGGGTTCGAAGAGGAAATATGCTGTCTCTTAGTGTTTCTAAGACAAAGATCAGTGTTGTGGTGACCTAGCAAAGGAGATGGCTGAAGCAAAGAAAAACAAAGACCGTGGATGCCACAGGGGTGGAGCTCTGAATTTAACCACTAGGCCCTTGGCCACAAGAGTAAATATGTGGTTTTTGTTTTTGTTTTTGTTTTGAAAGCATTTAAGTTGTACATTTAGAACCTTTCAAAGTATTTTGTACCCATTAGCTCAGTCATCTCCCTGGTGGAAACTTATCCTTAGAAAATAAATGAGAGACAAGAAACGTATGATATTGTTTTTTGTGGCATTATTTATTTCAACTCTTTTATGAACATTATGTTCATAGATTTGGGTTAATCATAATCTTTAATTCATGATACACGTTCATCATTAGTCTATGCATGACCCTTTATAATTTAATGTAATATATTTCTTTTAATAAATATGTGAATAATATACAGTTGACCCTTGACCAACACAGGTTTGAACTATGTGGGTTTACTTATATGTGGATTTTTTTCAATAAATACACACAGTACTGTAAATATATTTTCTCTTCCTTATGATTTTCTTAATATTTTCTTTCTTTTAGCTTACTTTATGGTAAGAATACAGTATATAATACATATAACATACGAAGTGTGTGTAATCAACTATTTATGTCATCAGCAAGGCTTCTAGTTAGCAGTAGGCTATTAGCAGTTGTTTTTGAAGAGTCAAAAGTTATATGCGAATTTTCAGCTGTGCAGGATTCAGTGCCACTAACCCCCACGTTGCTCAAGTGTCAACTGTAATGAACACCTGTAAACTCGATGTCCAAATATAAGACTGAAAAGGCAGTATCAGAAGAGAGAGCACACAAAGAGATCAATCCACTAATAAGTGGAACTTAGATTGTATATCAAAGGTGTCATGACAGATTACTGTGAAAAGAAGAAACTGTTTAGCAAAGGACCTAAAAACATTGATTGTTTATAAGAAAAAAGGCATGATAATGTTTCCCTACCAGGCACATTACACAAAAATAAACTCCATATACTTTAAGTTCTTTATGTCAAAAGCTAAACATTAAAATATGTAATGAAATAAAGGCTCTTCCTGGCTTTGGGGTAGGAAAGGGCTTAAAGAAGAGATATAAAGCACTTATCATAAAAAAGATGGAAAATACAGAATAGAATAAGTTAAGGAACATATTTTTCATCAAAAGACACCTCAAAGAAAGTAAAAGAAGAAGGCTGTAATCTGGGAGAAGATATTTGCCACAAAGGTAATTGAAAAAAGATTAAGAATATGTAATTCACAAAGGATCAAACTTTATATCAAGAGTATAGAAAGAATGTCTACAAGTCAGTAGAAAAAAAGGCAAAAAGCAGTAGAAAATGAGCAAACAGACATATCAGCAATCATGAAACACAAGTGGCTAGAAAATATCTAAAGAGATGCTCAGTCTCTCTAGTAATTAGAAAATGCAAATGAAAACTAGAATCGGATAACCATTTTACATTAATCAACTGGCAAAATTTAAAAAGTCTGGAATTACCAAGTGTTATATGGAATGTAAAGAAATATAAGTTTGTATATGTTACTGGCGAGAGAATAAATTGGTACCACCACTTTCCACCACTTTGGCATTATGTTTTAAAGCTCAATATTTTCATACTTTGTAATACAACAATTCTACTCCTAGATATATACCACCTCCATGCACATAAAAATGCTAGGACATGTATTCAGGAGACATGTACACAAATATTAGAGGAAAACACTATTTATAATAATAAAAACTATAAATGATCTAAATGATTAGAGCCAGGAGAATAGCTAGAGTACAGCATAGTCATATAATAAAATGTTATAGAGCAATGAAAAACAAGTAAATGACAGCCATACAACAGCATGAATGAATCTGAGTAATGTCGTGTTCAGGCAAAAAAGCAAATGCAAACAAAACATGGGAAACATGGCAGAGTGAAAGATGTCCTCAGATCTTTCCCCTTGAAACAACAATAAGCTGAAGATCTAAAACTCAACAAAAAAAAATACCCAACTGCACACCAGCACGTCTGAGTGTGAGATCTGCGCATAAGAGCTACCATAGGTCAGAACTTCAGGTGTCAGGTGGTAGACTGGGAGAAATAAAGAAGCTGCCTCTTGCAGTCTCGGGAGTTCTTTGCAGGAGGAGGGGGAGGGGAGAAAGTGCAGCGACTTCCCTTATCAGCCTGCCTGGAAGTGCTGGAACTTCTAGCAGTCAGCAGCAGGGCCCAGTAAATCAGTACAAAAGGCAGAGGAGCGGGAGAGGACCACAGAGAAACAACAGTTGATTTTTATCCGCCCCGGTTGGAAAACCAAGGCTGAGCCACAGACCCCACCCTCCCAACCCAGAGAGCCCCTCTTCCCATATCCTCCCAGACCCATCACCACGGAGCCCCAGGTGCGACCTTTATATAATAAATCTTCTTTCTGGAAAAAACAACAGAATACACTTTCATTAATGCCCAGGCAGAGAAATAGTCCATTAGACACCATGAACAAACAAGATGACAAGTTGTCTCAGAAAAAAAAGAGAAAAATCTCCAGAAAATAAGCTTACAGACATAGAAATATGTGGCTTAAATGACAGAGACTTCAGGATGGTACTTCTGAAAAAAACTCAATGAGATCTAAAACAACTCAAATCAACAATTTCAGGAATTGAAAAAACAACTAGATGAGCAGAGCAAGGAGATCAAAACCCTCAAAAAGAACCCAATAGAACTTCTGGAAATGAAGAACACACTGCAAGAGTTGAAAAATGAAATAGCAAGCTTGGGAAATAGAGTCAACCAAATGGAGGAAAGGATCAGTGACATCGAAGACAGAAAGCTAGACATAAATCAGAAGGAAGAAGAGAGAAAATGAAAAATAAAAATAATGAAAGAGAAATTCAAGAACTAGCCAATACCATCAAGAGAGGAAACATAAGAATAATGGGCATTACCAAAGGCGAGATAAAGGAACAAAGACTAGAAAGCATTTTTAGACAAATAGTGGATGAGAATTTCCCAAATCAAAGGAATGAGCTGGAGCTTGGAATTCAAAAAGTCAACAGAACACCCAATTATCTCAACCCAAAAAGGCCTTCACCAAGACACATTGTATTAAAGTTATCAAAAATCAATGACAAAGACAGAATTCTCAGGGCAGCCAGGGAGCAGAAAACGGAAACTTATAAAAGAAAACCCATTAGATTATCATTGGACTTCTCAGCGCAAACCGTACAAGCTAGAAAGGACTGGAATCAAATATTTAAACTATTAAGAAAAAAGAACTACCAGCCTAGAATAATGTTTCCAGCTAAGTTCTCCTTTAGATATGAAGGAGAGAAATCAAGACCTTTCTAGGCATACAAAAATTGAGGGAATTCTCCAATACAAGATCTGCACTACAGGAAATTCTGAAAGAGGTAAGCTCACCTAAAACAAAATGACAAAAAAAAAAACCAAAAAACAAAACCATAATTAGGAGTAAAGTGACTATCAGGCAAATAGAAGCAGAGGAGTACAACCCCTACTAAGAATAGGACATTATAAGCTTGAACATTAAGAAGGGAATTGCTAAGCAAGATAGTATTGAAAGTTCAGCATATATAGGGACAAATTGAGATAACAAT
>NW_006430735.1:4954718-4972879 GCF_000325575.1 Pteropus alecto
AATATGGAGGTTTGTTTCAAAACTAAGAATTGATCTACCATGTGATCCAGCAATCACTCTACTGGATATTTACCCCAAAGCCTTGAAAACCATATCCAAAAAGATATTTGCACACCAATGTTTATAGCAGGATTATTCACAGTGGCCAGGGCATGGAAGCAACCCAAGTGTCCTACAATAGATGATTGGCTAAAGAAGCTGTAGCACATATATACAATGGAATATTACTCAGCCATAAGAAGAGATGAAATACTGCCATTTGCAACAACATGGATGGACCTCGAGATAATCATGCTAAGTGAAATAAGCCAGACAGAAAAAGTTGAAAATCACATGATATCACTTACATGTGGGATATAAACCTAAAAGCAACAAATGAACAGGACAAACAGAGACTCAGGGACATGGACAATTAACTAGTGGTTACCAGAGTGTAGGGGATAGAGGAGGAGGGAAGAGTTAGACAGGATAAAGAGAGTCAAATATAAGGAGTTTGGGAAAGGGCGAAATGGGTAAAAAGGATCAAATATATGGTAGCTGAAAGAAAGTAGACTGTGGGTCATAATCACACAATAGAATATATAGATGTTAAATTATAATGTATACCTGAAAATTATATAATTGTATTAACCAATGTTACCCTAATAAACTTTTTTAAAAAAGCAAATTCTAGTTGACGATATAAGGAATGATATTTTTTAAAGAAAATTTAAAAACAAGTACAACCAAACACCATATACATAGTATGTGAATATTTAAATATACATAGTATATGATTATTTAAAAATTAAGTAAACGAATGATAGACACAACACTCACAACACTGTTTGGTTTTGAACGACCATACCAGAGATGGGACAGGAGTAAACATTTGTAATGTTATTTACAATAACCAAAAAAATTTGTGTGTATGAGAGTGAGGGTGAGGGAGTGTTTAGGAAGAATATGTTCAATAATAAGAGATTATGGAATAGGATGACATATTAACTCAATGAAATATTATGAAGCCAATTAAAACAATAATCAAAAAGTACTAATACTGCCAATATATCTTATTATATAGGCAAGGCTATGAGCTGGAAAATTTTTACCAATTTGATATAAATTGAGAATAAAAGTATTAGTTAGACTGAGAATGAAAGTCCATACTTAATAGATTAATATTTATCCTATATGATGTTAACATAAAATTGAGTTGTTTGTAATAAACTATGCTGAAACTCTACCTACATTAATTTGTCATCTTTTATTCTGGATACTATACAAATAAATTCCATGTGATTTTTGTTTATCTGTTTGCTTACCTGTCTTCCTAGTGCCTAAGATAATCCCTGGCATATGGTTAATGCTCAACAAGTATTGTTGAACAGATAAATGAAATAATACTTGCTGGTTACAAGGGAAAATTATGTAACAGTGGGGATAAAAGTTTATTGAATAATATTATAGAAGAAAGCTGAACTCCAGCTTAAATATATATTCCCATATTCTAATTCTCAGCATAATACTCGTCTGATGTTTTTTCTTTGTTTATTTGTGTATTGAAATTTTGCTAGAATGTAAGATACACAATAACAGGGACCTAAACCCTTTTTCTGTCTTGTTCATTGTAGTATCCTAATGTCTATAACAATAGCAGGCATATAATAGGTGCTCAGCCAATATTTCTTAAATAATTGAAAGAATATGTGTACATATGGGCAAGTACAAGAAAGAAAACATTCAGAAATAATCTGCTTAATTGGAATTTTTGAACTTATTTGTTTGCTTTATTTAAATCATAGCTATAATACTATGTTTGCCAGGAATAAAAAAGAAAACCTTTCTTCCCATGCATCACATCAATATGATGCATACATCACATCAATATGGTTAGACATTTATATAGTAGGTACTTTTTACCTCAGAAACTGGTAAACTAAAAGAGACTTGCTTGAAAGTGCTTTATAATTTATACAAGTATATTCTTGGTCTTTTTAATAGATTTCGTAATGAAATGAACTATTATAATCCTTCACATTTTCTATCTTTCCCCAATTGAAAACTTCATTTATCTTCTCACAGCTCTTTATCATTTTTACCATTAAAATAGCCTTAGAAATTGTGAACTCCGGAAGTGACTTTAAAACTCAACAAACAATTTTTTCCCAACAGTGAAAACCCACATTCTTACATATGCAAGAATAAGAGGATATGGTTAACTAATTGCTATTTTTTATCCATAAACTTAGAGAAAAGTTTCCTACAGTCAGTTCTATTTATAATCATCGACAAAAAGACATTATGATCCAATAAGTGAATATTGATTGCTCATTCCCAAACTGTTTTTGAAACATATTTCTACTCATTGGATTAGACTGCAATGTGACATCCAGTATTAGGTGATGCATTTGATAAAGCTCGGGACAGGCATTGACAATGGGATTTTTTTTCTTTCAGTATGTTTAATAGATTTATGAAATATTCAGAAACAGAAAAAGAGTGATAATGGGCTGATTTCTGGTGAAATAAGCCCACTAGCAGTGTTTTTAGTGCCCTTGCTATTTTTTTTATTAGTTTCAGGTTTACAGTACATTGGTTAGACATTTATATAGTTTATGAGATGATCCCCCTGATTATTCTAACACCCATTCGGCTCTACACATAGCCATTACAATACTATCGATGATATTCCCTATACTCTACTCTACATCCCTGTGACTATTTTTTAACTACTAATTTGTACCTAACTTAACTCTTTACTTTTTTGTCCCAGCCTCCCACAGCCACTCTCCTCTGGTCATCACCAGAATGTCCTCTGTATCTGTGCATCTGTTTTCGTTCAGTTTCTTCTTTTTGTTCCTTAGATTCTGCATCTAAGTGAGATCGTATGGTATTTATCTTTCTCTGTCTGACTTATTTTACTCAGCATAATAACCTCTAGTTCCATCCATGTCATCGTAAACGGTAGGATTTCATTTTTTTATGGCTGAGTAATATTTCATTGTATATATGTACCATAATTTTTTTATCCAATCTTCTGTTGATGGGCATTTAGGTTGCTTCCATATCTTGGCTGTTGTGAAAAGCACTGCCAGGAATGAAGGGCTACGTAGATCTTTATGAATTAGTTTTTTGATTTCCTTTGGATAAATACTCAGAAGTGCAAGTGCTGTTTACGAACATGTTATATATTTGTTCATATATGCATTTTGTGTAGCTCATATATATTTGAATGTCTCCAGAAGGTTCTGAGTGCATTGCATGTACACTAAATTTAAAAATATATGTTTTAATGTATTTTTTGTCATTTTATCTACTTAAAGAGGTCTAAGCTGGGATTTAAGAATATTGGAATCTAATCATAGTTCAGCTATTAAGTTTCCCACAGTCTGGAACAGAAATGTTTATTTTACTTTAACTACCCACCTTTGGAATGGGGATACCAAATCTGATCAAATAAATGCTCAAAATTTATAAAGTTAATAATATCCAGGGACATATTTTCACCCTGACACTCCGATGATCAGGCCATGAAGTAGAAAATTGAAGCTTAATTGATTTTTTCATTCTGTTTTTCCCTATCATTCATCTGGTCCACTGGAGCCTAAAGCCACATTTAATAAGTCATTCTGTCTAAGTTGGACAAGTAGAAAAGCAATATGAATTTCCATGGGCCCCTATGCCTCAAACTTGCCCCATTACCAAAATCAACAAACTTATTATCAGTATACACACACACCTGGGACTCAGAGAACCTCTTATTGACCTCATATGGGGTCTTATTCTGTTCTTTGACCATGTATTTATTATCCTTCAAATTTTACATACTCTTTTTAAATCTTAAAGACACATTGCGTATCTGGTCCCTGGTCCTGTCTGGTTCTTCTCAGGCTTTTGGCAGCTGTGCCTATTAATTTCGTAAGAACCCTTCTACTTTCCATAAGCAGGGGTTAAAGAATGGCTAAAGTTGAGGAACTGAGGGTCAATAGCAGGGACATAGCTATGAGAGAACCCACAGCTCCTACTTCAGTCTGCATGAGAGTCTTGTCTTTCTGTTCTCTGTTGGCTGGGATACCGATTCTCTAAAGTCACCACACTTGTCCCCGAATTCTAAAATCATATATGTCTCATATTACACCTTAATCCATTTTCCTTTTCTCTAAAATGCTTTTCTCCCATTCTGTCACCTAGTTCCTGATTAGGTCAGTCTCAAATTAAAAATTTATTTCTCTGATTTAAAATTCTATCTTTTGTTAAAATATCAACTTTGGGGGCTTCTCCACAGCTAGCACATAAGCCTCACACTTCAAAAGCCCGTGAGTGCCATCTTCATGGTCAAGAAGAACATGAGGGTACCATCTATGGCCTAGATGATCATGGCAAGAGTAGACACTGTAGCTAATGCCAGCATGTATGTCTGATAGAAGAAGTAGTGCTGGCCCAGTCCATATTCACCTCGAAGAAGAAAATGGAGCAGATCTCTGTATCCAAGCCCTGCATCTATAGATATTGCTTGCCACCTATGTCATCCTAGGACAAAATCAAGGACAGAAAATTTAGAGTGACATAATGAAGATTGGAAAACCAAGAAAAGTTCTGGAAATATAAAAATTATGCCAGAATTTCAGAGAGGTTCAGTTTGCAACAAGAATAAAGAAGTTATCTGTGGTTTCATGAAAAGAGGAGCTGCTGAACTTCAGATAATCACAGATATTGATATGAAACTAAGAAGATTTTCCTACAAAAGGAAAAGATTTCTAATATGTCATAATATTATAGACTGGTTATAGATGGATGTCTAAAGAAGTCATTGCAAACAAATGAAAACTACTATGCTATTGAAGCTGATCCTATTTTTACCATAGAATACCCTCTTATGGTGGAATGATAGGCTAAGTCACATTGTTTCCTTGCTGAACAAGCTTTACCAAAAGTTAAATTTAAAGAAACCATGGAAGAAACCAAGGTTATGTTCAAGAGAGGATATTCAAGAATTTATCTGAGAAACTCCAACAACATAGTACTCTTCTGTTTATATTTTCAGTTGATGTTGGTGATACACTAGAAGAGGTTATCCATAAAGTTGGTGTTTACCATCCAAATGTCAAAGTTGTGTTCATTTGTGGATTTTGATGAAAACGGGTGCTCAAAGGATTTAAAGGAGATTTAACTCTTGTATTTAACAAACATGATGGTGCCTTGAAGACCATAGACTGTTTCAATAAATTAAAAGACAATAGCAACACAATTCTGCTGAGACTCTCAAGGAGACTTAAAAATGGCAGATAGAGTAATCCATGTGGAATGTATTCTAAAAATTGGATTTTTAAATAATAGAATGTAGAAACTTTTAGAAAAGTATTGTTTTAGTGAAAGATGAATCATTGGAGGTAGCCAACTCTATTTTACTGATGATTCTATAAACAATCATTCTTCAGGAAGACCTCCCTCCTGTGGGAGCAATTGATGCAAGAATTGTTCATCTATTCGTCTTGCTGAAAAACTCTTATTTATAATAAATTTTTATTCTTGCTCTTGAAATTTTTCCTTTAAATTACTCAGGCATTTTCAAACATATCGAATCTATCAACTGGAAGTTCTTCACCTTTGTCAATGCACTCCCCCACTGTATTTTTTAAACAAAGTTAAAAGAGAAATCTTAAGACCAAAATTAGAAAAAGTAACCCCCTACTTTTCCAAAGTAGATTTTTGTAGTTTAATTCTATCACGCATTTTTGAGGTTCCTTTTTTACACTTGAAAAATTCCTCACAATCTAAAAATAACTTTTATAAAATGGTCAAATAATTTCCACGATTTTAAGTACTGCCATTTTTGTAATTCGAATGGGTCATGCTGATGGTGTCCCTATCTCCTTAAACTGTGTTATGCTTTGTTATTTTATTTGGAGAGAATCAATATTGACCAGAAAAGACTGGCACTCTGTATATGGTAAACAACAACAACAAACTGTTGGTGTCCGCATGTAATCGATCATTGCTAAATGTTTTTTATTGACCTGCTGATAAATATGAAATGGAAAATCTATTTTCTTAATACCCATTTTGCTCAAAGGGATAGCACTTGTTCAACCACTTATATCTTAGCATAAATTAATTTATACTTTTCTTTCTTACAAATAAAATTGAAAGAGATAAGATGTAAAGGCATAAAACTCTAAAAGTAGGAAGAAAGGGAGACACAATATTAGTCAAATAAACCTGTAAAGTTATCCAGAACAAACTGCCTTCTTCATAATTTTACCTGAATCCAGGCATGTTCCCAATTTATTTTTATAGTTGTTTCTCTTTGTCAATCAAATTCCTGACTTAATGGCTTAATCATTAAAAACGATCATTAGAAAAATACTCAGTCCATCAACATCTATAGACCCCGGTATTCCATCTAAAATAAAAAAAAATGGTGGAAATCACAGATACAGGGTTAGAAAAATTATATTGAAGATAAGAACACCTCCTTGGCCTAATTGAACTCAAAATAGCTGTTCACAAAACCAACCTTATCTGTGGGGTGACTCCACGTGGAAGTAGCTATGACAGGTTGCCCTGTGAGCAGTCCCTAGAAAGCATTGATATACTTTGTCTGAATGCAACTGCTCTTGGCATTCATGGGGAAACTAAGAAAGGGGAGGACAAAAGGTTTTTTTTAATGTTTCTTTTATTTCATTTTGGTTTTGCTTATTTGTTTGGTCTGGACACACAAGAAAGCACTTAGCTTGGAAAATTATTCATGCTAATATATTAAATAAATGAGCATACTACTCATGTACTACTACAGTTATTTTACTTTACATCACATTATAGGCCTATTACCAAATACAGATATGTGGAGTTTGGCCAAGAAATGGATTTTTCTTGGCAGAGATGAGGAACTAAACAAAATGAGCTTATAAATCAATTTCAAAAGCCATATGTGTCGCCCGAGTTGGCTGCCATCCACTCATGGGGATGTTTTGCCTCCAAATGCATCAAAAGGACTTACCCAGCAGCTAATAGACCTGTGGCTATAGGGGTCTGATAATTCTCTTTTGACACAGTTCAGTTTCCACAGTTGAACAGGAATGTCAGCTTACACACAAATACAAACTACTTTGTTTACTTGTGCATGTTCTACCAAGGTCTTCACAGTCCTATTGGCACCTTTTAATGACCAAAGGCCACCATAACACACCGGGGCTTTCATTCTTTTTTACTGTTTTAATTCATCTATGGGATGAACATGAGAATACTCACAACACATTCTCTGTGGTTGGAAGAATCTCTCCTAGCATTTTCCCTTCATTCCTTCTTCTTTCTTCTAAGTGGCTATTATCAAAACCTTCCCAATTAGTGATGTCTGAACCACAAGCGTACCTCCAACTCCCACTTTATTTTGGAACATTCTAATGTGTGCTTTGAATAGTTCAATTATCTTGCTTTAAATGTTCATTAGTATTTATTTTTAATAATTATTAGATTCAATTAAAGGTCTAGAAGAGAAAATAACTAGTCTTATACAAATCAATTCTTCTAATATGTTCTTCCTTTATCAGATTCATGGATGCCCAGTGAAATGTACAGTCCATTCCCCTCAAACATAGGCTCAACACTTCATGGTGAGTATCTGGGGAAGATTTAGGGTCAGGGAAGGCAGTTGTCTGCTCTATCTGGGCAGAGATAAAAAAGTAATATTTGATAAGAAGCCAATCTCAGATAAGTATTTAAAAGTGCATTTTGATGATGAAAATAACAATGAATGAAACCAATATCTTTCCAAGTCACTCAAAGAAGATAGAAACCAAGTTTTAGATTTTTCTATTTTATTTCAAAATTAAATTTATATAACAGCTATTTTGGCCAATCAAATTCATTAAAAATGCATTTTAAGTTTTATTTTTCCATTGGAAAATGGAATGATTTGTCAACATTGATTTATTTATCTACTCAAATATTGAAAAGGATTTTTTATTGGCTTTTTCAAGCACATTAGAGTGGGGAGAATCACTGTTTTGATTGGCTGGACCTCTGATACCCTGAAAAATAGGGGTATGCCTCATCTTTCCATGACTGCAACTTAAGACATTTTCCCATAACTACTTAAATTTCTCATGGAGATTTTTTTAGCAGATATCATTTTGCTGTTTATGCTGAACACTTTCTCTTTTTTCTATAAACCAATAGGAAGTTTTACTTCTTTGGTAGCCATTAAACAGATCTTAGGATCCTAACCTTGCTGTAAATTGTCCTTAGTAAACTCTACACATTTTTTTAGGGGTCTTTGAGCCATTCAAATTGAGCTCTTCCTAATAGCAGGTGAAATTCAATCATGATTTTCCATCATTTTTTCAGGTTGAGATAACTATTAGGATTAGTTTAGATATCCCCTTTGTATACCTAGGTGATGTCTTCACCAGCACATCCAAAGCATTGTCAAGTATTCTCACAACTGCCAATGGATCTACTGAAAATAATCAGATCCATATCACTGGTAAGTCATTTGCCATTTATTTTTTTTGGATTTTATGTTTTACTCACTCAACAAATATTTAGATTGCGTACCACTTGCCACGCACTATGCTAGATGTTTAGTATACACTGGCCTCCTGAAGATTATAATCTATTAGAGATAATATACAGTAAATAAGTAATCATACAATTAAATTTCCAAAATGCTATGATATAGTACAAGGTGTTGTCAAAGTCTAATAGAAAAATCTATTTTTAATTAGGGAACAAGAAAGGGTTCTCTGAGAATATATTTAAATTAAAATACAAAAAAAAATAAGAATAAAAATTAACCAAGTAAAAAGTAGTGAGAAGAATTTCAATCTTGTAAAAATGTAGTCTGAGGCAAGAAAGAGATCACTGGAACAAAGAGTATTCTATAATTCAACTAATAAAATTTTATCAGTGCTAAATGTAATCTCTTGTTTTATATCATAAGAGAGCAAAGGACTCAATAAAGTTAAGACCCTCCCAATGCTGGTCTTGATTGTAAATTCAGACGCATAATCAACTCTTTCACTTCAAGATATACTCACTTGATGGATTAACACTTCACTTGGGTACTCAGCTTACTTCATATTGAAGGTTATTAGAGCATCATCCTGTATACAACATGTCAACAGAACTGCAAACTGATATCCTACCAATATCTCTTTAAGACATCAGTGCCTTCGAGAACTGCCTACTTTAGAGATAGGGCAAGATTGGAGCTCTGCTTCTGCATGAAGACATTCCTGAAGTCAGTGGTCTCCATTTCTATATTTAGTTGGGAAAAAATTTGTAAACATTGATATAACACCCATTTAATAACTTTTGTCCTTTCATTTCTCTAAAACTTTGGGGGCAAATGTTATATCCCACCATATTACTAATAAAGTTGACTCAACTAAAATGGAACTTTATGTAGTCCTGAGTTGACCATCTGTATGATTGTTTATTTTGTGATTGTGATACTCTAATGATTTAAATTACTATGTACTCTCTAGCCACCTGTCAATACATAGTCCCATATGGTTATATATTATAGAACTACATGAGTTTCCAGGGTACTTTCAGTGTATGTGTGTTGTAAAAAGAAAAATCTTCCACACTGATAACCACTGTTAACATGACCACATCACATGGCTGCAGTTCAAACTATGTAAACATAGAAAAGATTTGCTAACTAATGTTTTAAATCCAGTTTTTTAGATGCGTACGATTTTTCTTTTAAACTTTGCTGTATAAAAAGCAATGTAGCAAATCTAGGCACTAAAAGAAATTAAAAACCTTAGTCTCTACCTACAAGCAGTTTATAATGTAGTTGAAACTATAAAAGAAAATCAATCCAGGTAATTCTGATATAAAAATACACATTTGGCCCAAATGATCTATGAAATCTAAAGAGCTAAAGATCTATTTGTAATCTATAAGAAATTTTACTGGAATGTTGTCAGAAATAACAAAAGCCTGGAAACAATTTAACCACCGAATATTAAGAAATCAATTAAATGAACTATGATAGATCCATACACTGGGAAACTAGCCAGTCACTTAATCGAATGAGGTAAATCTCTATATACTTCTTTAGAAAATATTCCAAGAACATTTTATAAGAGAAAAAAGCCAAGGGACAGAACAGTATGTATAGTGTGCCTCCAATTGTAATAAAAGGGATATATATTCATGATATGTATATAAGTTTATGTATGCACAGAAAATTTCTGGTATTATATAATTAACTATTGAAAGTTACGGCCGCTTGTGTAGGTAACTGGCACCTGAAGTAGTAAGGACACTTCTTTTTCATTATAGTTTTATATTTCTGTGCTCCTTCAATTTTTAACATGATTATAAAATATTTTTGAAAAGGAAAAAGTTAAGTAACTATGTAATTATTAACAGTCCCTTTTATTTTCTGCCAGACAATCTTAGAACCAATCTTATTTCTTAGGAGAGTTAATTTTCTTAACTCTTTCTTCATGTTAGAGAAAAAGTAAAAGCATCCAGAATATAGTATTATATTGTTTCTGGTCTAGAATCCAAATATTTGAAAGTCTGATTCATGAAGTTTCACCTGGTGTTCAAAAGTTAATGAATGAGCTGAGTTTAAGTATTGTCAGCATAGATTTTAAAAATCAATCTATCAATTCCTCACCAATATAATTTTAGCCAGCACTTTACTTGCAACTTCCTCCCTTTTTAGATCATAGAAAGAGCAAAGCCAATGGTTTCAGTTTTACTCCTTTTGTCCCTTTTCCCTCTTTCTTTTGCTGAAATTGATAGGAGGAGATAGGAAGAAAAAGAAGGAAGGAGATAGAAAAGGATTAGAAAACCTCTACCCAGGATATGATTCCTCGAGTGACATTTGGATGAGAAGTCTTGGACAATAGTCCTTTCAACACTACAGCTCCATGGGTCTTAGCCAGGCCTTATCAGTTTTGGCCTTTCAGGGCTTTGGAATGTTATAGTGCTTTTTACTCTTTCTTCCTCTGCCTAACACACTAATATTCCATAAAGCATTTAATGACTCCTTCAAGAATAAGAAAATCCAAAGCTAGACCATTATTTCACATATAAACTTTTCTTTACTGGAGTAAATTTGGAATACAAATTTACAGATTAGCATTTTTTTTTAATTCCTTCTTACAAATAACATTTCATTGAGTGCCAGGTGTCATGCCTCGGGAAAATGAAAGAAAAAACCAGTTGTAGAACATTCTAACAAGAAAGACATTCATGTAAAAAAGTAATTGTATAAATGCCAAACCAGAAATGAGAATGAAGCATAGACATGATCTCAGAGCATAATTGTGTTCAATGAAGTTCCCTATGGTCCATGGAGAGAACATGTGACATGTAGGAGAAATAGTTCAATTGATCCTGGTTTCCAGTTGCCAAAGTTTGGCATTAAAGTTTCTCTCTCTTTACACCCTTTTCAGGTATTGTGGTTAATAGGCCCAAAGAAGGAATGTCTTGGCCAGTTATTGTGGCAGCTTTGCTTTTTATTTGCCTGGTATTGTTTGGTCTTGGACTGAGAAAATGGTGTCAATACCAAAGAGAAATGTGAGTATAATACTAAGATATGCAGAAACAGATACCTTTTCAGTACACAATATTCACTCAGCATGGTGTCCTTCTTAAATTTAACTGAGGAAATAAGGCCCAGAGGAAGCTCAGAGAGGCTATATAGCTTTCCCAGCTCCATGCAGTTTGGATTAGATGCACAACTTCTGACTTGATGTCCCCTCTACCTGCTTAAGCTGTAACATTCATCAGATGGAACAAGCCAGTGGGCATGAAATAAAAACTGAGTTTCCCCTCGCCTCAAAACTGAAAATAATTTTTCTTTTAATCTTCATTATTTTTTTCATTTTCATGCATCTCTGAACTGCCTGGGCCAAGCCAGTCCTAGATGCTCAAGTGTGAAATTAAATGAGAAAGGTAATTTTAAGACATTTCCAGCTGCTTTTCAGCAGAATGAGCCTCTACTGTCCTTTTCCTTTTCCCCAGGGGGAAAAGAAAGTAAGCAGTTGGTTACCCTTTTTTTTTGTCTTATTGAAATATTTTCCAGAACTTTTCTTCAGTCTGAACTGAGCTATCTGAAATGACATGTAAGGTTAAGCTCCAGTTCTCTGACTTGGATATTTTGAATCAGTACAGATTAGGTCATGATTAGAGGAAACCCCATAATACATAGAGCTAATCTTTCTTGTATCTTACGAGTGCTATAGAAGATAACTTTGACCATTGTGCAATACTTTCCTCTCTTTTTCTTAGGGTATCTTTGAAGACTATAACCATGTGCAAGGAGTGTTTCATGGTGGATAAAACACTAAAATAATATTCAGAAATTCTGTTTTCTTGTCCAGTACTACATTTTGGCCACCATATGACCTTTAAAAATTCATAATTTCTCTGAAAAATAGCATTGCAAGTTTCTTAGAATTGTATCTACATTTTGATATATATTGTCTCCACTAAGGTAATAGGGAAGGGATTTATATATGTAAATGAGAAAACGGGAGTCTGAAAATATGCGCTGATCTTTTTTGTTGTTCTGCATTCAAATGTCTGTGTTTTATAGAGATATGAGAGAGAGACAGAGAGACAGAGAGACAGAGAGACAGAGAGACAGAGAGAGATCTAGAGAAGTTAAGATACTATGGATTGACAGACAAGGGGTGGAGGAGTTTGAGTCACAGACATAAATATACTCACAGATATATTTCTGATTCTTAATATCAAGAGGGCTGGAGTATTTGTATAGCTGAACGCCAGACTCACCTGTATGTTTGATGCCTTTCAGAAAAGAGATGAGTTGTGCTAACAAAGAACAGTACTTTATACAGTACTGTTTGGATTAGATGCACAACTTCTGACTTGATGTCCCCTCTACCTGCTTAGGCTGTAGATGACATTAAGAATGTTCACTGATTTAAAGAGAAGAGATTCAGTCTATGGCCATGCTACCCTGAACAAGCCCTATTCCTTCTGATCTTAGAAGCTAAGCAGGGTTGGGCTTGGTTAGTACTTAAATGGGAGACCACTTAGGAAGTCCAGGTGCTGTAGGTGTAAAAATTAAAAAGAAAAAAAAATAATAAGGGATTGTAAATTGACGAGGTCCTTGCAATCTGTGAGGTCAACCAAGGATTGCCTCACCTAAAATAAATAAATAAAATAACATAAAAAAATAAAGAGAAGGGATTCAGGCATTATCCATCCAGTACCAACCAACTCAAGGATTCAGAAGAGCTTTACTTCCCACCTCAGCAGTATCCCCATAGTACACAATGAGTGACGTCTGGGTGTATGGCTGGCAAAGGGACTGTTTGAAAAGCTTCAGTCTTTGGTTCTAGAACTTTAAATTTTTGTATCTAGAGGAATGTTTTAATGAACATAAGAGGCTCACTTCTTCTTTCAGGAAGTAGTTGCCATGAAGAGTATAGATTCTGGTTAAAAGACTTGAATTGCTGGTCTGATTCTCTTGAGCAAGTTGCTTGAAACCTCTGAGCTACATTTTTATATGTTTAATGGTGACAGTAATAGTCAATTTCTAGATACAAATTAAATAATGTTATGATAAAAATGATTTGCAAATGATAAAATACCAGGTATAATTAATTAATTAATTAATTAATATTATCATCTTAGACTAACAAGCATAGGTTATGCCAGGAAAATTCTGGCATAGAATAGGCAACTAGTGGGATAATAGGGAACTAGTGGGGCATGTCTCCTCTTTTGCCATTTCCTACTTTAAAAATATATATATATATCCTTTAATTACACCTTACATTCTTAGCACTGAAAACACAATGTTTTATTCCTAGCATGGAAAGACCCCCACCTTTCAAGCCACCTCCACCTCCCATCAAGTACACTTGCATTCAAGAGTCCATTGGAAGTGATCTGCCTTGTCATGAGATGGACACGCTGTAGTTCTTTGAGACTTTGCCATACAACAAAACTCTGCTAAAATCCTATTGAGAAGATAGATATTTTGTATTGCTAAATATTTGCCTTCTAGCCAAGCTTCCACTGCAGCTGAAATGAATGTCAGAAGAGAATGACTTGTTTTCCCAGCAGCTCATCCCCTTTCATCTGCATGTCCCTTTAAATGAGAGTGAGAGGATATGTCATGCTGACACCCAGTGCAATCTGTAGGAAATATTCTTGCTTATATAAGAAGTGCAAATTAGGCTGCTGTCATTAAAAAATACTTGCAGTGTTTTTATTTTTCATTTTAATTCTCAGATTGAGGTGACGACAAAGGTTTCAAGAATATGTCCTTACTAGATCCTCTTCTCTTTGCCAACATGCTAAACTATTAGCCCAAATTATCTTAATCTCTGAGGCTTGTTGCATTCCCTAGGAAAAGAAGAAAATGTGAAAGCTCTAACAAGATTTCCAAATAACAAGAAAGTACAGTTAGTCTTCATACTGAAATTTTGTTTATTTTTACTGGAGGAAAACAGAATATCTTGCACAAGAACCCTAGTTCCAATCCTCCTTCACCCTTCTCCCATCATTTTCAGCCCAGGCTCCCGCCCCATGGGATGAAGAGGGATCAAAGGGATAACTAGCCAACAACCAAGTAGCCTAGTAGGTACGACATTTCACTGGCCTCTAAAATAATATGAGCTAAGAGTGATCTTATTCTCAACTTTACGTGTGTGTGCATGCACATATGTACACCAAATCATTGGCAAACTGTTATATAAGTAAACAAATAGCCTAACTCCAATCTAACACATTTAATTCCCATTATTCTCTTTTTCATCCAGGGACTTTCCTGTTCATCCAATCTGCCCGTTTTGATATGTCTTGAAACAAATAAAGAGCCTCAAATCATATCAGGCTAGCATTGATAAATTAACCTTGCTCCTTCCAATCTTTTATAAAATACAGTGTATAGGTGAGAGAGAAAAAAAACATAGTCAGCCTGAGCCATTCTGTATTCATCAACAGTTTGTGAATGAATAAATTACTGATGCCCCTTGTCCCTCCAAACCTTGCCACATATCCCTGCCCTAGGAGGGAAGAACGGATGATGCTGATATAAACGATAGCAAATATTGTGTGGACTTCAGTATCAAAAGAAACCTTTCATTCCTTTGCAGTATATTTACCCTTGACTCCAGAATTTTTTTAAATAAATTTATTTATTTAAATTTGTTTCAAGTATACAGTACATTGGTTAGACATCTATAATGTTCATAAAATGATCCCCCCAATTGCTCCTTCCCTACCCTGGCCCTACATTTAGCCATCATATTAATGCTAACTGCATTCCCTCTTCCATGCTCCCCTGCCCAACTATCGACTTCTAATTTGTACTTCTTTAACCTTTCACCCCATTCTCCCAGCCTCCCAACCTCCCTCCCCTCTGTCCGTCATCAAATTGTCCACTACATTTGTGAGTCAGTTTTTGATTTTGTTCCTTAGATATCACATATAAGTGAAATCATATAGTATCTATCTTTCTCTGTCTGACTTATTTCACTCAGCATAATAACCTCTAGGTCCATCCATGTCATTGCAAATAGTAGGATTGCATTTTTTTTTATGGTTGAGTAATATTCCATTGTATATATGAACCATAGTTTCTTTATCCAATCATCTGTTGATGGGCATTTAGGTTGCTTCCATATCTTGGCTATTGTAAATTGTGCTGCCATGAATATTAGAGTGCATAGATCTTTTATGAATTATTGTTTTGGTTTTCTTTGGAGAAATCCCAGAAGTGCAATTGATGGGTCAAAAGGCATATGCATTTTTAATTTGTTGAAGAACCTTCATACTATTTTCCATAGTGGCTGTATCAATTTGCAATCCCACCAACAATGTATGAGTGTTCCTTTTTCTCTGCACCCTCACCAACACTTGCTGTTTCTTGATTTATTGATGATAGCCATTCTGACAGGTGTGAGGTGGTATCTCATTGTGGTTTTAACCTGGAGAATTTTTAAAAATATTACAGCTGGTCCCTCTAAAGCAATTAAATCAAAAATTGTGGAGTGAGGTCCAGGCATCAGCACTCCCAGATGATTCAAGTGTTCAATCAAAGCTGAGAACTGCTGAACAAGTGGAAGTCCTTTCTCATTGGTCAGAATCTTGGTTAAGTGCTTAACGCTTAACTCTTGTCGTGGCCAGCCTCCAAGATGTCCCCCAATGATTCTTGCCTCTTATATAGTCCCCTCTGACACTAAATACAGATGACTTGTATAGCTGGTCAGGACTAGAATAAGGCGAACAAGTCACCAAGACTGTAAAATTTAAGGAGATATTCACATTCAGAGTCATGAACTTGCACAATCTTGAGAGTAACTTGCACAACCAGAGCATGACTTCCAAGGTTAGGTCATAAGATACATCGTAGCTTCTGCCTTGGTCTCTCTTTGATCACTCACTCTGGAAGAAGCCAGTTGCCATGCTGTCAGAACACTCAAGCAATTCTATTGAGAAGTCCACCTGTCCAGGAACCAAGACCTCCTCTTGACAACAAGAATCAACTAGCCAGCCACGTGAGTAAGCCAATGTGGAAGCATCTCCTCCAGTTTCCACTCAAGTCTGCAGATAACTGCAACCTCAGTTAATCTTTTGACTGGGACCTCATGAGAGCCACAACTATCTAAGCTTCCTCTGAATTCCTGACCCATAGACAATGCATGATATGATAAATATTTATTATTTAACACTATTAAGTTTAGGTTAAATTTATTACACAGTAATAGATAATACAGCCCAATAAATGGGAAAATAAACCAATGTTTTTCTGCCTTATTAACACTCAATTTCTCATTAGTTTTCAAAAAAGAAATGACTAACTTCATATATATGGCTGCTGCTTTATGCGTATTTTTATTTAATACAACTTAGTCATCAGTAACTTGTGTAAAGGTCATTGTGGTTTTCTTTTACGGTTTCGTTAAGAGACATGAATACGAGAGGAGATTTTGGGGTAAAACGTGGCAGAGTTTGAGGATGTTTAGACTGTTGCAGTAAAGGGATAGACAGTTTTACATACAGAAACACAACATAAGTCATGTAATTTTTCAATCTATTGTATAACAGGTGTCTCACAGTGTTTTAGTATTAGCTCCTCTTTGAAGCACCCTCCTTTGGTTTTATAAATAAGTCCTGGTCAGAATTTGCAAAATCATCTCTAACTTGAATAGAATGAGCAGGGGCCTAACCAAGGAGAGATACTTGGCCAGTGGTTCAGAGGAATTTTTCACAAACCTGAAAGATGGAGGGGCTCTAGATGTTTTTCAGATAGTGCTATGATCTTGCCTCCTTTATTTGACTAAAATGACAGTTTTACCAGAACCTTAAAATTGTGCAAGTAAGTTCATAAAAGCTGTCTCAAAACAGCAACTCCTCTCTCCTGAAGTGCATTCAGTTATGTCCCACAGGAGGAAAAGTAGCAACACTGGACTCTCTAATCCCTAAAGTTTCTGCATGTCTTCATCACTGCCTTTATTTTCACTGAGAAGAAGCCATATATAAACATGTTCATCACTCGTTTCCACAAAGCACAATGCTAGATTGTTGTTCAAAACTATTCACTTCATTACCCATCTGCATCATGAGCACCCCTTAACTTTGGGTGTGACTATATGATTTCCTTTGGACAATGAATTATCATGGACATGACTACCTAAGGTTTGAAATGTGCTTGTATGATTGGACTCATTCTCTTGTTCTCTGCCATTACCATAAGAAACACATTTTCAGACTAGTCTGCTAGCTCCAAGAAAAAGATGAGAGATTCATGGGGAGGAGAAGAACCATGTAAGCCAGGCCCAATTTAGATCAACCAATCTCCATAGTGCCTCAAAGGTTCATAAATTAAATGTTGTTGTATTCCAATGAAATTGTGTGATTGTTACACAGCAGTATTGTAGCAACAGTTAACCTGTACAAATAAGTCCAGAAGTAGGCATATTTTTGATTATATACAAGTGCCTAGGGTGAGAGATTAAATATGTGCCTTAGTCAAAATAGTCTATCCTTTGATTCAACATAAATTTTGTTTCAACTGAAGAACATATGATTGGCTTGAGCAAATTAACTTTTCAGTATAAATCTTTAAAATCTTAAAATACTTGACCAGGATGCACATTGAGGTCATCTTGAAAATAAAGAGTCAGAGGCTCCATGAAATTGACCTGCCCAAGGTCACATAATTTGAA
>NW_006430735.1:4973779-4985739 GCF_000325575.1 Pteropus alecto
TGTCTCAAAACGCAACTTCACTCTCGAAGAGTGCATACATATATGTCCCACAGGAGGAAAAGTAGCAACACTGGACTCTCTAATCCCTAAAGTTTCTGCATGTCTTCATCACTGCCTTTATTTTCACTGAGAAGAAGCCATATATAAACATGTTCATCACTCGTTTCCAAAGCACAATGTGCTAGATTGTTGTTCAAAACTATTCACTTCATTACCCATCTGCATCATGAGCACCCCTTAACTTTGGGTGTGACTATATGATTTCCTTTGGACAATGAATTATCATGGACATGACTACCTAAGGTTTGAAATGTGCTTGTATGATTGGACTCATTCTCTTGTTCTCTGCCATTACCATAAGAAACACATTTTCAGACTAGTCTGCTAGCTCCAAGAAAAAGATGAGAGATTCATGGGGAGGAGAAGAACCATGTAAGCCAGGCCCAATTTAGATCAACCAATCTCCATAGTGCCTCAAAGGTTCATAAATTAAATGTTGTTGTATTCCAATGAAATTGTGTGATTGTTACACAGCAGTATTGTAGCAACAGTTAACCTGTACAAATAAGTCCAGAAGTAGGCATATTTTTGATTATATACAAGTGCCTAGGGTGAGAGATTAAATATGTGCCTTAGTCAAAATAGTCTATCCTTTGATTCAACATAAATTTTGTTTCAACTGAAGAACATATGATTGGCTTGAGCAAATTAACTTTTCAGTATAAATCTTTAAAATCTTAAAATACTTGACCAGGATGCACATTGAGGTCATCTTGAAAATAAAGAGTCAGAGGCTCCATGAAATTGACCTGCCCAAGGTCACATAATTAGAAGTGATAGAGCCAAAATGATGATGCAGTTCTCTGATTTCCAGTGCAGAGTGTGATCAATCTCCATTATACCATGATATTTAATTGCTTTTGTATCTCCTTTTACTATAGATGAGAGCTATTTTGTGTGCATTTAAGTAAATATTGATTTTTTTAATGCTCAGGTTGTATATTCCAAAAATTATTGACAGAAACAAAAGAAAAAGAAAAATAATTGAGCCCTAAGGGTAAGAAGGTCAGTAAAGCATGAAAAAAAAATGACTAGGAAATGAAAAAAGAAAAGAAAGTAATCAAGATCAGAAACTGGAAAGAAAGTTTAAAGCAACTGATCAAGACCAGAGATAATGAAAAGGACATTTTCTCAGAGGCTCTGAGCAGGGGAAGAGGTTCTGGAAGACAGCCCCCTCGTGACTCTGATATAGGAGAGAGATTTTGGCTTGAACCGGAAGGTTGAATTGCAGAAACACAGAAACTTTGTTCCCTAAAGGCTGACATACATAGCTTGAGTATTTGACAACAGCAGTCAATAATGTTGTCAAAATTAAGTGGCCAACAGCAGCAGTGAAGTAAGTGGTGGGTGAAAGTTACCACTATTGAAGAAAAAGACATTAACTGACAGAAATGAGCTGTTGTTCCATCCAGAAACATATGATGAGATGGTGGGAACAGGACACTTTATTTTCTAGCTCCTGCAAAGGGCTTTTATTTTTTTACTGGATTCTGTGATTACTACCAAGGCTCCATGGTGCAGCCAGGAAGACATGACCAGAGAGCAGGAGAACATGTCCTTAGGCATATGAGAGCCAGGGAACACTTTTGAGATTGTTCTTAAACCTGTCTACTGTGACTGTGATTGGTCCAGACATTAGTTTGGTGAAAATTAACATAAGAATGAGAAAATAGAATCTGAAGTTTTCTCCCCAACCAGAATCTAACCTCCGTTACATTCTTTGCCTGGTCTTCTCTCTCAGATTCCTCATGTTTGCTCAAAGGCTCTGTGACACTATGATTATGCAGAGGGACACTTAAGAGAATGAAGAAGAGTTACAAACCCAAGATCGTAACATAATAAAAAGAGAACCTGGGTGGGGTCACATCCAACTACCTTTGATCAATGTCAAGAACGTGTGCACATTTGCCCTAGTTGTGTCAAGCAACTCCCCATTTACTGTCAAAAGAAGACATACCACCATGTAAAACTGGTTACAGTATTGTGCCATTCAACTATCACCAGCAAATACTCAGAACTGCTGGGAAGACAAGGTGGAGGGGAATAGAACAACAGTTACATGAACTGTGAAGAGAAATTTGATAGTGGACCTGATAACCTGAGAACTATGTACGAGAGTTAACCTCTCTGTTCTGCACTTTCTCTCTTCAAGACTTAAATATCTGTTGATGTTGAATGGTAAGAGGAATGAAGATTTGAGAATTTCATCTATGATTTCATCTATGGTAGAACCATTTTGCCCCACTCGTTTGGGATCAGCATAATTCCACTCATAGATAATTGAGTTACATTGTATTTGTCTTATATGTTAAGCTGTTGCACTAATTCAAAGATCTGAATCTCACATAATTGTAAATAGGAATTGATTTAAATATCTGTGGCTAGTTAACAGAAATATGTGATAAGCACTGTTCCTAATTATCTCTTTTGGATGGGCAGTTAGGGCTTTTAAATTTCACATTTAAGAAACTGATATGAAATATATCTAAGAATCTAGGCCTTCAGTGAGTATAGAGTTTAATAGGAGAGACAGACATTTAAACAAATAAATACAGTACAATGTGATACATATAAAAATAGAAGTATGCACAAAGAAAAGAATAAAGAAGAGAGTATCATTTCAAGGACAAAGTATGAGAAATATTTTAAAAGGCTTCAGAGAGGAGGCAATAAATAGAAGTAAAGGCACCATAATAGAGATTTTGAACTATATCTGAGACAGTTATGGGACTTTAAAATCTTGAGGATTATACCCTATACCCATAATGCAGGGAGGGCTCAATAATAGAAACTCTCTTAATATAATTCACCATATAAATAGGGCTTAGGAAGAAAAGCATAAGATTAATCTCCATAGATGATTAAAAAGTCTTTGGAAAAATTTCTAGTAAAAAGTCTAGAGAAAATAGAACATTTCTTTATGTGTATACATATATATAATATGAATATACATATCTATAGCTATCTACTTATGTATAGCTATATTTATACATGTACATACACTATTGTTATAGTGTAGTATA
This sequence comes from Pteropus alecto, assembly GCF_000325575.1. NCBI lineage: Eukaryota > Metazoa > Chordata > Mammalia > Chiroptera > Pteropodidae > Pteropus > Pteropus alecto. The sequence continues at coordinate 4,976,863 of NW_006430735.1, forward strand.
GATATAAGTAGAGTTATATGTACACATATATACATATACATGTGCTAGAATATATACTATACTATGGTTATAATATACATATTATAACTTAGTATCTATAACTGTTAATATAGTTATAAATATATATATATACACACACATACATACATACAGGTGCAATGAAAGGAAAGATAGATAAGATTAACTACTAAAAATAAAAACAATTTGCATGAAAAAAGCAAACTCAAAAATCAAAGGATAAACTATGAAAATATTCACAACATATATCACAGAAAAAGAGTGATAAAGAACTTATAAATTGATAAAGAATTTATAAATATTGAGAATAAAAATTTCTATGGAAAAATGAGCCCAAGATATGAACCATTGATTCACAAGAAAATATATAAAAATAACTTTTAAAAACTCAAAAAAATTTAAAATTTATTTATATTTAAGAAAATGCAAATTAAAACTTGACTGAGACATCATTTCCTTCCCATTTACTTGACAAGGATTTCAAAAGTTTGACAGTGTGCTCTGTCGTCAAGGACGAGGGGAAACACACTCTCATATGTTGCTGAAGAGAATGTGACATGAATAGCACAACCACTACGGAGAGGAATTTGAAAATATCAAACAAAACTGCATATGAATTTATCCTTTGACTTAGCAATTCCTCTTCGGGAATTTAACCTGTAGCTCTACCTCCAAAAATATTAAACTACATATGTACAAGGTTATTCTTGGCAGTATTATAGTCGGCAAGTATTGAAAACTATCTAAATGTCCAAACATGGGAGAGTGGTTGGATAAACTATAGTAAATACACAAAATAGAATACAGTACAGCTGTAAACACAAGAATGAAGAAAATCTCTATTGTCTGAAATGGAGTGATTTCCAGGAGATATTATTAAGTGAAAAAAGCAAACCAAAGTATATAATATACTACTTTTGTGTAAGAAAAAAGAAAAATAAGAAAAAAAATATATGTATGTATGTATGTGTATGTACACACACACACACACACAAACACACACATAAATGCCTAAATTTACAAAAAGAAACAGAAATGATAAACCAAGAAACAATGGAATCGGTAGGCCACAAAGAATGGTGACTGAAATGAATGGAAAGGCTGTGAGAGGGAGTGACAATTCTCTGAGTATATTTTTTTGTGAAATTGTGCTAATGTTCTACATATTAAAAAAGTAAAATTAACTAATTGAGAATAGGAAGGGAAAAAAATCCTAAAATAGAAAGCAAGTTGAAATAGATTAATTCAGTTGTATTTTAAATAAATACCATCATTACATTGAAAGAGAAAAAAGAAAGAAAATACTATTCCAAGTAGCTACAAACACAGTGTTTGACCGTTCATCCTCAGTCTTACATAGCAGGGTGGGAGTTGGAGGTGGAAGAAAAATCTGGAAGGCTTTTAGTAGTCTTTTTCAAAAATTGTAATGATATGAATAAAGCAATTCTGAACTTGTTTTGTATGTATTCTAAGGCTGAATAAATGTGTAAATGTGATATTTTGGGAGCTCATAGTCTCACTGCAGGAGAAGGAACATATAAATATGGAATAGGACAGGAAAGAACCCTGTGTAGATGCAGGGATGGATTCAAGTGGGAGATATCAGTGTGAACTCGTGATTTACTCAATATCTGTGTTTAAGGATGTGTATTTGCATAGATGATAGTGTCTTTCCCAGGGTTGCGCATCCGGAGGTCCACGATGTCCATGTGTCTCTCACTAGTGATGTTAATTTTGATTGTATGTGTGTGAATATGTGTGTTGTATTAAAAGTATATATACATGCCTATCTTTCCCAGGTCTGTCTTTTGAAAGGACTAAAAAGCTAAGATATTCCGGTAGCAATGAACAACACTAACAGTCAGCTCTTGATCACCAATATTTCCTTCTGAATGAAATCAGAACTTTTCAGAGAAATGTCTGATTAAGGGCAATATTAATATAATATAAGATTGGAGTATCTTGTTCTGTCAGAAAATAGGAATATATTCTACAAAATGCTGGGGTGTGTCAGAAGGATTCAAGAGTCAGCTTAAAGGAACTCCTCCTGGCTAAATCTAAGACAATTTGAGCACCAATATAATTAAGCATACTGACAAATTAGAAACCATTGAACAAAAGTAGAAATTCATGAGTCCTTACTAATAACAGATGATAGATATATACATAAGAAGAGAATGTGAGAGAGGTGGAAGGAGAGGTATAAGAAGGAAGGAAAGAAGGAAGGAAGGAAGGGAGGGAGGGAGGGAGGGAGGGAGGGAGGAAGGGAGGAAGGAAGGAAAACAGGGCTCTTGCATATAATAGAATGCCAAGAACTAACTGGCAAATATGGAAAAAGTGCTCAAGTTGGAAAGTTATTATCATAGTAAAAATTTAATCAGGATAGATTCATCAATAGATGACAAATTAAGGAGAAAATTTTGATGATAATTAGGATATTTGCATGGTCTTTGAGAGTTTCTCTGAAGTATGCTTATTAGTTAGAAGAGAGGAAAAAATAAACAGCAATTATGCGATGGAGAAATCAGACAACTTAACTGAGTGATCAAAATTAACATCACCAATGAGAAACAGATGGACAACCGAATGTGACACCCTGAGAAGGACACAATATCACCTGTGCAGTATTAAGGCAAAGAATGAATAAACTGAATTCAATCACAAAGTAACATTAAACAAACACAAAATAAAAAATGTCTAAAAGACAAAAAAAGACTCTAATAATATTCCAGATTAAAGGAAGCTAAAAACACATGGTGATTAATTGCAATATCTGATTCTAGACTGGATCCTTTATTGGAGGAAAAAAATGCTATAAAGGAGATCTGATGATCTGACATTTGTCAGATCAGCTTTCAAAATCGGAATGTGGGCAGGAGACTATATAAAAGTATTGATAACTCTGCTGTGGTTATGTAAGAGAATATTCCTATTCTTAGGAAATACACACTGAAGTATTTAGGGATAAATGGACATGATGTATGTGATTTACTCTCAAAAGGGTATATGTGCATATGTATGTAAACACACATATACATACATGCATATGTACACACGCGCGCACACACACACACACACATAGAGAAAGACAGACAGACAAAGAGAGGGAGAGAAAAGCAGATGATGTTACCAATAAATAAATCTAGGTAAAGGGATTGTATATTTTTTTTTATTTACTGTTTTTATTTTTGTAACTTTTTTAAAATTTGAAATTTTCTCCAAAGTAGAAAGTTTTAAAAAATACTTAAGTAAGACCTTAAGAAGTGATACTTAATTTGACTCAGATCCAGCCCGTTTTTCTCCAACATTACATCTCTTAAACAGTAAAAGATGCAAAGATCTGTTTATTTCAGGGAGTTTTCTTTTTCTGTTCCTTGGGTATTATTTAATCTGAAAATTCAGAAAATAAATGAGGATTCATTTTGCAAGTTTGCTGTTTTCATTTCATTTCTGGGTCCTATTCTGCCTTAGGTACTGGCTGGGATCCACCAAAACTTTAATCAATTTTTCTTTCTTAGGAAATGAATAGAGCCCTTTGATTTTCCCAAGACTCCAGGGCAAGCTTTTCCTCTCCCATTAAACTATTTTATATCAAAGGAAACAAAGTTGTGTCACTCCAGACTTCACCCAAGAGAGAGACTTCAATTCCTCCTCACACCCTTGGGCAGTGTTTTTTGTTCTACACCGCAGTAGAAACTGTGGAAAGAGTTCCAGGTTGGCATCAGTCCCTGCAGCAAGATCCTGCACACAGGACAGGAGTGGATGCAGCTCCCTTTAGACATCCCTGCTGGGGTCCCCTCAGTCTGGGGGCAGAAAGCTCAGCAGTCACTGCCTCTCTCCCCTTAGAGAACTTTATCCATCATCCCAAATTTTTGGTAAACAGCTTGACCAACATGTATTTGTTCAATACTTGTTTTGAAGATACACTCTATTTTACTGAGACCTAACTGTTGCTTTGGTGCAATGTTTAAATCAAAACTTGCAATGTCACTGCCAGTTACAGAAATGCAGCCCACGAACTCCTCTGTTGGACTCAAATGTCCTTAAGAGTGTGAGTTTATTTTGCACTTCTTAGCACCCTCTGAGTGAGGGCGAGTCCTGGAACGAGTTGAGGCTTAATAAGTATTGAGTGAGTGAATGACAGATGATGGCAAATGAGTGAATAGGAGAAAGAAAAATGCCTCGTGGAACAAAGAATTTAGCTAAAAACAGTGACAGTGTCTCCCTCAGAGTGGTGAGCTGAGCTTTTTTTGACTCATTCCATGTCACAGATCAATACATCTACCTGACAGCTATGTTCTTGAAAATGTTCTTTTGTGGCAGCTCAATCAAGCCCAGGGAGATTAAGGCCTAAATCTGGGTGGTTTAGTAGATGCCTTATATTGAACAGGCCTCTGGCTGAGTTTCAAAGGCTCAGCTTGGTAAAGTTAGGCAGGTATCTACTGGTGTAGAAAAATGCCAGATCCAGGGAATCAGTGAAGAGTAAAATAAGTCAACATACACATCGTGTGTGTTAAGGTGTTGGTGGAACGCTATAAACTTCTAATGGTAAGAGAAATAAGTTCTGAGGATCTAATGTACATCATAGTGACTATAGTTAACAATACTATATTTTATACTTGAAAGTTGCTGAAAAAATAGATCTTAAATGTTCTCAACATAAAAGCAATAAAAAAATGGTAATTATGTGAGGTGAAGGATATGTTAACTAACTTTATTGTGATAAACATTTCCCAATATATACATATATTAAATCATCATGTTGTACACTTAAAACTTACACAATGTTGTCAGTTATATTGCGATAAAGCTGGAGAGGAAAAGAAAAAAGAATACCAGCTAACCGGGTGAGGAAATATGGTCTGAAACTGAGAGCAAGAACAGGTCTCAACAGATCAAGAATTGCCACGGAGTTCTGGACCTGGGACAGAGAGCTCTGTCTTTTGCTTTCTTTATGTAAACTGATCAGGCTTTGCTATTGTATATTGAGTGGAAAGACAGCCAGGGCCCTACAGGTAAAGTTTTACCTGATCAAGTCAAGAGCAGAGAGTTAAGTCTTAGGTAGGAAGTCTTTGGTCCTCTAATCTCTTTCAGAAGATAGTCATGTCTCTGATGGCCAGAGAAAGTTGATCCAATCAACAGAAGGTTGATTCTCAACCTGCTGTTGCCCCATATCATTTAAGGTTTGGGCAAATGGACACTATTTCAAGTTTTGACCTCAAATCTACCTGCAGCCTTCTATCTTGCAGAACTGGGTCACAGCATGAGTGAACCAAGAGAGCTTTACTGTGTTTAATTAGATGCTTTGGTGCCTTTCCCTCAGACTTTCATATTCAGAATCATGAGTACTCAGGGATATGGATGCACTCCAGGACAGATTCAAAGCTACAGAATAAACATAGCTCATCTAGAACATAATTATTATTCAAGTAAAATAATATATATTTTTATAAATTTATTAAAATTTTGTTTTATATATAAATTTTTGTTATATATATGTATATAATTTGAGTGAATTTAAAAAAAAAATTAAATTTAAATGGCTTCCTGAGATCAGAGCATCTCATCTGGGGTGCTGAATTGGAGGAGAGGATAGAATAAAATATGAGCCTTCTCAGAATCTAGAGTGTGTGACCTATGTAAAAGCTTTATTAAAACTACTCCCCAAACCACAATCTCAAGTTTTTGCTGACAGAAGCATGATTTTAGAATATCAGATCCAAACTTAAACATATGATGTTCCAATAGTCCCATTTTCAGCACAAAAAGGTCAAAGATTTGCATATAGAAGGTAATAATGAAGAAAAGAAGTCAAGACGACCGTGTAAATATACAGTTCTACAGCCTAACTCTGACTTCTAGGACATTCTTCTTTACACTTAACTGAACAGAAAGATATATGAGATGAACTTTACTTTCTCTTTTACTTCTGCTACTAAAAGGAAGCGGAAGGAGTGGGCACAGATAGATGGTTGAGACAAACTACAACTTCCTCCATGACCAATTTGACCAATTTGGGAAGGGTGGAGCAAGACTTGTGGCTGACTTGCGGGGGTTAGCTGCAGAAACTTAAGCCGATCAAAATTCTTTGAAACTAAATCGTCAAAAGGCCAAAAAACATACTAAGGGCTTTTTGACTATAACCTAACATTCTGAGAGAGTTGATAAGGGAAAAACACTAAAGATTCATTATTTTTATTTATATTAAAATTTTTTTGTTTTTTTTAAATAATTATCTTTATTGGTTAAAGTTGTTTGCACAATCTTGTAATTTTAATAATAAGGTTGAGAGAGGATGATAATATCTGCTCTCAAGTACCCTGATATTAACCCCTAGATTATGTGGCATCATGCTATTTCCAATTGATGTAACCCAAAGTGCCAAGTCACGTCATGAAAAAGAATGCATTTCTTTTTAAGATTAAATTTGCTAAATGAATAACAAGTGTACAGAGTTCATTCTAATTGTGCCTGACGGCCAAGTGATTACTAATTTATACATTAGAATGTCATTCTCATAATTTCAGGAAACTTGAGGTGGGATAAGAGAACATTTAGATTTCTTGCCAGTTAAACCAAAATATCCTTCTCTGATTGCATAAATTTATATACAACATGCACAAAAATTACTTACTCTGCTATTCTACCTATTCTAATGTTTTTTGTTTTGTTTTGTTTTGTTTGTTTTTTTAAAGAGAAATTATTTGGCATTTCAAAGTCTTAATCTAAAGCATCTGGGCTATAAAACTTCCTCAAGTAACTTATTTAAAGGGAAGGAAAAAGGGTGTTACCCCTAGGGGATGATTCAGTAGGGTTGGAGTATGACCCAGGAATCTGTGTGCATAAGCTCCCAGTTTTCCTGCTGGTGCTGGTGATGTGGAAACATTTTTAGGATAATTGAAACTGAAAGGAAATTTACTGTGCATGAAGTGTGCCTTTAGTACCAGAAGGTGGCTCCATAACATACTGAATAAGGTACTTTGCAGCTAACTGGCTGTAAAATAAAGGCCTCAGAGCCTTTATTTTTCTCAATTAGGGGAAGGGGAGAGGGTGAAAGAATGCTGTGCAGTAAAAGAAATATAGTCGTGTGTTGCATAATGACATTTAGGTCAATGATGGACCACATATGAGGGAATGGTGGTCTCACAAGATTATAATGGAGCTGAAAAATTCCTATCTCTTAGGGATATCATAGCCGTTGTAACATCGTAATGCAACACATTACTCACGTGATTGTAGTAATGCTGGTATAAACAAACATACTGCTCTGCCTGTTGCATAAAAGTATAGCATATACAATTATGTACAGCATATAATACTTGATAATAATAAATGACTGTGTTATTGACTTATGTGTTCACTATATTATACTTTTTATCCTTATTTTACAATGTACTCTTTCTACCTATTAAAAAAAAAAGTTTACTGTGAAATAGTATGCCATGTTATGCCAGCAGCAGCCTCATACAGCTCATGTTTACTGTCTCCAATTGAATAACTGAGCTTAATTTAATCTTGTGTTGTATAAATTTAAGTGTAGCTTAAGTGTAAAGTGTTTATAATGTCTACAGTAGTATACAGTAATGTTCTAGGCTTTCATATTCATTCACGACTCATTCACTGACTCATCCAGAGTAATTTCCAACTCTGTAAGTTCTATTCATGGTAAGCGCCCTATAGAGATGTACCATTTTTTAAATCTTTTTTTCTGTACTTTTTCTATATTCAGATATACGAATACTTACCATTGTCTTACAATTGCCTACAGTATTCAATACAGTAACATGCTGTATAGGTTTGTAACTTGAGAGCAATAAGCTATACCATCTAGGTTTGTGTTCACACAGTGATGAAATTGCCTAATAATGCATTTCTCAGAAACTATCCCTGTGGATAAGTGGCACATGACTGTAAATGGACATTAAACTAAGTTTACATTCATCACTTGTTATTAATTCTTTTCAAAAGTATTATAGTAATATTGTGTTGTACTTTTTTCAAAGTATACCAGAAAAACTTGATGTTCAATAAATATAAATGGCAGAGAGACACTCAGAATCTTCTTGAATATCAAGCTTACAAATCTCAGAGAAATAGTCTTATGGCTCATTACTGCTGCCATTCACTTCTGTCTCATTACAGAATCTCAGTTGTGGGCCATAAAGACCAGGAGGGCATGAGGTGATACCACATATAACGACTTCCTGCTTAAGTTGCTGCTGCTTCCGTACTCAGTTTCTCAGAGACATTCACCTAAGTATAACCAGGGACTGGGCCATAACAACATGGCCTACGGCTCTAGCCCTAATCAACAAAATAACTGGATCCCCACCTCCTGACTTTGTCTTCAATGTCAGGAATGTCTGAGGTGTACCACATGTGTTCACTAGTCAGTGCACTTCCTTACCTCCCTTTCCTTGGAGGCTCTTGTCACTTCCTGGAGGTAATTGGTGCTGCTGTCATCATGTCCCGGGCACCACCCATGTTGATGACATCTCTTTATTTTTCTCTGATCCTTATCACGTTTGTTTTTTTGTTTGTTTTTTTTGGTTTTTTTTTTTACTTGAATTGGAGAAAGGAGGATGGGGATGATTAGGGATAAATAATAAACTCTGCTTACATGAGGCACAAAACAAAGCATCCTTATACTCCACCCCATCTCTCATGTACATGGTTCTCATTTCAGTCTCTCACCCTCCCCACATCCTTCAGGCAGGAAAAAAAAATTGCTAATGACACATCACTGTGATATTACAAGCATATATCTTCACTCACCTCTAAGAAATGTCCTTGGATCAAACACGTGCCTGGATTCTGATTCTCTTTGAAGTCTACTCCTTTCCTGTCTAGCAATCAGAC
>NW_006430735.1:4985762-4990293 GCF_000325575.1 Pteropus alecto
GGGGGCCAGAAACAGCCCCAGCCGCACTATCATTGTCAATATTTTTCCTCTGAGGCTCTTAGATTACCTTTAATTGAGTAAAATGAAGGTCATCTTACCCTGCCATCCAGACATGTCCAATTGGCAAGTTTAGGTGCTTACTCTGGGACCCTCGCTATTCATTTATGACTCGATTCCAAAAAAAATGAGGCATCCTAGATACTTTCACAATATAATGTAGCCTCCAAGAGAGGGCAAAGTCTGCAGTCCCTTCTGTAATTCAATAGGGCTGTTGATCAAGTAATGAAGAAAAAAATTTCATAAAAACAAAACTTATAGATGTATTCATATAAACAGGTTTGGTTGTATATAACGTAAATGAATGACTAATTTTACGAGACTTTCAAATGATGAAAAATATTTCAGAGGTAGTCAGGCCATCTATTCAGGCCCTAGATTTATAGGTCTTTGGAGATGAGACGTGGGGATGGAGAGGCATGCACCATAGCTATGAAAGGTCATGCATTTAGTCTGCGTGTGTCAGGCCTTCTGTATGCTTTCTCACTTTTCTCTTGCTTAGATAACTGATTTCAAAGACTTATCTGACAGACCATATTTCTCCAGCTGTTCTTCAGTATGTCAGTATTATCTTCCCCAAGTACAATGTGAATCATTTTACTCCCCTTCTGAAAAACCTATAATGGCCACTTTTGTCTATAGAGAAAAAAAAAAAAAAAACGTATAAACTCTTTATATACTACAGTCATAAACAGCCTTGCCTGACTTACAATAATACCAAGTAACATACAATGAGAAGCCACTGGCACAGTGGTCAAGATACTTGTAGTCACAGCTCTTCTACTAACGAGTTATGAAATCTTGGGCAGAGTTATATAGCCAGTAAGCTTCAGCATCCTTTGCAAAATGAACACAGAAATATTACCTAATTCACTGGGTCCCTGTGAAGGTTCACTGAGAGTAAATGAGTCATATTTCCCACTTATTCTATGTGCTGCCGCTCTAGTGTATTTTCTGTTTCTCTTATCTCCCATTCATTGTACGGCTTTGCTTATGTTTTCCCACATTCCTTTTCCACTCCAGAACCCCGCACCCATTTTCCACTTGTAGAAATTTCTCTCAGAATTCCAGACCTGGCTTGAATGTCGTTTCCTATAATAATGGATCTCTTGGCCCTTCCCCCACCAAAATATATACCTTTTATCATCTGCCACATGTAACTCTATTAACCATTCATTAGCCTCACATTACAATTTGTAATTCACATAATTGACTGTTTTTTCTTCTGGATTATGTTATCTGAGGTTCATCAACTTTTATTTAACTGTTCTTCCTAGAACCTATCAGAATAATTTCCAAATAATAAGCACTCCATTTTTTTATAATTATTAATGAAAATTGACTTGCTTTTAAAAGTTGTCCTTTTATTAATTTAGTATCCTTTCCCATTGATAAATTTCATAATACAGTGTGTAACAAAATATTAACTATCTGAATTTGAAATATTAATTTTTATTTTAAAATTATTTGTTTCTAAACATTTGTGGAATTGTACAAAAATTTCACTGATTACTTGGTTTCTATTTTATAACAGAAAAAATATTTTCTAATATTTAAAGATTCTTAGTTAGGATTTTTAATGCAAATATTTTAAAATTAAAAAAGTAATATAAACGATTACAAAACCTTGGAAAAGAGACAGAAAAAGCAGTGCATAGTCCTACCTATCAAACATGAGCCTGCTTTCCGAGGCCTTCCTACTCAAAGTGTGGTTCGAACCAGCAGCATCAGCATCTAACAAGATAGAAGCTTATAGAAATGTAGAATCTCATACCCATCTGAGGCCAACTCAGTCAGAATATAATTGATTTACACTTACAGTTTGAAAAGCACTGCTCTAAGGTACTACCTAGTACCCAGCAAAGCATGTTTGTCAAGCATCTCTCTCATTCTAACAAATATTTATTGAGCACCTGCTATATGCCAAATACTATAGTAGATGTTGTGTTTCTACTTGCAAGATGTCTTCCAGGACTGACTCAAGAATATATGGAGAGGGGTCAGGGAAGATGGCAGACTAAGTAAAAGCAGGGTTCATCTCCTCCCAGGGCCGCATTGAAATTACAACCAAACTATAAAATAACCAATGTGGAGAATCACCTGAAGTCCAGCTGATCATAACACCTACATCTAATATAAAGGAGCTACATCGAAGCCGGTAGGAGAGGCAAAATCGCGAATCGGGCTGGACCCACACCAGTGGGTGGTAGAGGATCGCCAGGAGGGAGAGCCAGGCTGCAGAGGCTCTCCTAAGGGAGAGGGGGGTCCCGGTCACATCTGGGGGCTCTTCAGCACAGGGTCCCAGCCCAGGGAAGAGGAGATTCCAATAATTCTAATTGTAGAAACTGGAGAGGATTCTGGCCTTCTGGGTTAGATGGAAGGCAACTAAACTCCTAGACGTCCCTTTAAAGGACCTGTGCAAAGATTTTCTGACCTGAGGACGCTCACCCAGAATGCCGGAGGTGGGTCAGAGGCTTGCGCAGGATTCATTCTGAAAAGGTCTCCATTGCCGGGCATCTGAACGAGGGCTGGAAAGGCAGCCACCATTGTGCCTTAGTCCGGCCCCCGCTACCAGACAACCTATAGACCCCTCTCACAGGGCCATTAGGAAGTTCTGGACTGAGAGAGGAGTTTCTAATCCTAGCAAAAGCGGCCAGTGCTGTGAGCCACATTTCAGAGATAGGGTCAGGCAGATCCCTGCTGCCAACATAAACTTGGGCAGATATCGGGGACCTATGGGCTAGTCTCAGACAGCAGCTGATCTCGCTGTGAGCTGGGTCTTCTGCAGGAACTCACAACAGTTACTAAATTTGCAGCAAGACTGAGAATGAATTGATCTGACTGCCATTGTCTCTCTGAGACCCCACCCCACCCAACCTGCAGACTGACAGAAGCACGTCTTGCTGGATGATTGCCACCCCCAGCTCCGAGTGATTCAGAACCAAAAGTATTTACAGTGGGGCGGACATCACTGTGAGGCATTTCCAATCCCAGCAACAATGCCATTGCTATAAACTACATTTCCATTCCCAGCAGGCAACCAGCCCTGTGACCCCGCCCCACCTACCCACAAATTGCCCCAGGGGGACCATTGACAGTGAACTGCCACAGGCCTACCTTTCCCCTCCCCTGATCTCCTAATCCACACAGGCAACAAACTTTGGCTAGCACAGGTGGGTACTGCATAGAAATCAATGGCAGGCAGAACTTTGCTGCCTGCAAGAGTTGCAATATTGTGTCCAGGGAGCACAAGTGTCTGTGGGAACACCCCTGACAGCATCTGGTCTCACTGTGATTTGTGTCTACAGGAGGAACACTCAGGCACAGAAATTGCAGCAAAACTGAGGTTGTATTAGCCAAGTGGACCTTGTCTCCCTAAGATCCCACTTCACCCAAGCTACAAAGTGCCTGCAGCCCATTGACAAGTAGCCTCTTGTGCCCTGCTTGGCTCTGGGGTTGAGCAGTTAGCACAAGCAACAGACCTTGGCTAGCGCAGTGACTGTATTTCGAAGAAAACAGTTGTGGACAGACCACTGCTGCCTGTAGGAGCTGCAATATCTCTTAAGGGGATTGCAGGGGTCTGAATTGATGGCCTTTGACTCCCTGAGCTCCTGTCCCATCCAGTACACAAAGTGCCCACTGAACATTGATAGGCAGCTGCCCCTGGGTAGTGCATTTAGGCCCTGGGTAGGCAGCAGTTGACCTTGCTACAAGTGAAAACGTGTACAGCAAGCCACAGAGACAGCGTGAGCACATAAACTGACACTGAATTGTCAGGGGGAAATTTACTCACAAGACCCAGGAGATTCCCAGAGTCCCTGCACCACCCAACACGCACATCACTCAGAGGCTCATCCGGTTTCAGAGACTTACAGGCATCTGATAGGCCATAGGGGATGGAGGATAACCGAGAGCTGCCTACAGCATTGTCTCTTCCACTTACCTGTAGATCCAGCATAGGCAACAACCATCAGCGGACCGCTTTGTAGTTCTCACCGGGTAGCCCTGAGCAATCAAAAGCAGTGGCTGACCTTGGCCTATGGGGGAGACCCTCCCAAGAGGCCACAAAATCAACACATCTAAAGGCTGGCACCAGACCACAATGGAGCAACTCCTGACTAGCTCCAGTAGTAATACACACAGAGGGTGGTTGAAACAAGTACACAAGCCTGCTAGGGCAAATCCCACTCGCAACTCCTGTAGCTCCAGTAGTAATACACACAGAGGGTGGTTGAAACAAGTACACAAGCCTGCTAGGGCAAATCCCACTCAGTGGGGTCAGCCCCCACACAACAACTTTTATCTTGAGGGTGCAGCCAATTCCCACAATATTACAACGTGAATATTAATCCCATCCACTGATCTACTAACAACAATAAAGGCTTGGCAAAAACAGAAGATGACACACAACCCACACAAAGGTCAAGTCCCAGCATAAGGGATCAGGGAGAGTGCGCCACTGGGACACACAGGA
>NW_006430735.1:4994367-5005042 GCF_000325575.1 Pteropus alecto
GAAAGATAAATACCATATGATTTCACTTATATGTGGAATCTAAGAAACAAAAAGAAAAAAGTAATCAAAAACAGACTCACAAATATAGTGGACAATTTGGTGACAGACAGAGGGGAGGGGGATTGGGGAACTGGAAGAATTGAGTGAAAGATTAAAGAAGTACAAATTAGTAGTTGATAGCTGGGTGGAAAGATGGGAAGCATGGCATAGGGAATGTAGTTAGCATTAATATGATGGCTAAGTGGAGGGTCGGGGGGAAGGGGGCAATTGGGGAAATCGTTTTATGAACAATATATGTCTAACCAATGTACTGTATACTTAAAACTAATTTAAATAAATTTATTTTTAAAAAAAGAATATATGGAGAGAGTGTTGTCTTCTTTTGAACCATTTTCTTGGGCAAATGAAGTAGTTTTGAAATAGCTGCCCAACATACAAAGTGTCTCATTCTGAAGTGGTTTCACTTCTCTTGTTTTCAAGTTCTCACACAGTGATATCTCTAAGTCTAAAGTTCAAACTTTCTTATTATGCTCCCTCTTTCCATTAAGAGCTGAAAACAAACCAACCAACAAACAAACAACAACAACAACAACAAATGGGATTGAAATTAACATTTCTGCAGTAGAGTTTAAATAACACATTTTGTTTGCCTTAGGCATCTTCCATAAAATTTTGTTTTGGGAAATTTAAGAGAAAAAAATTTAAGTTCAAGGGAAGGTAAGAAAGGTGACATTTTAAAAGTAAATCTTGGGATATTTCTTAAGAGTAATTTTTCCAAGGGAATAAACAATTTTGTTGACAAGAACAGCTAGGTGACATATTTCCAATGCCCTGTGATATACTTAAAAAAAGAGCACTCTATAGAAATGCCCTTTAAGTATCAAAAGATACATGATGAATTGTGTACATTTTTTATTAACCAAGGTATACACCTTTCAGAAAATGAAAAAAAAAAAAAAACCTTTGGTAATATTATGCAGCTCAAAAATCTGAAAAGCATGCTTACATGAATGTTAAGAACAGCCTGGAAGAGGAAATTTTAATAATGTGTCAAAAGGGAACAATAGGCAGTGGCAGTTATGACTATGAAAAGGTGGCTGGGACTCAGGCACTGGTGCTGTAAAGTTATCTTGAAGATGAGGTGGGTGCATGGTGATTAAACGTTAGCTGATCTACAGATCTTTATATGAACTTTCAGCCTTCTCTTAGCAAAGACTGCTGTTTCCTTTTTCCATATGCCCGCCTTGAATCACTGAGGAGCAGCCTAGCCTGAAGCCTTCCAGGGCTCCACCATCAAGGCCAAGATGTTTATTTTTCATTTACCAGTTTGCCAATATGTCCCTATGATTATCGGTGTGCAAAGTTCTCATACCCTTAGAGACCCTATGGTTTAAGGACCATTCGAAGGAGTAGGCGGCATTGCAGAAAGGCGGGAGATGTGTTAGTGTGTGTATAAGCTTCATTCCAAAATGAGATTTCCAAATAGTATATGAACTGCTCCGCTCCCAAACGTCCATTTCATCTATGAAAAAGAGATCGTACCAGCAATTTTCCCTGCCCACTCCGCATAAGGGGGTACTGTGAAGAGCAAATGCGACAAAGAATTTGGAAGAAGGTTCAAATAACAGGGCAATACAATGTAAGGTATCATTTCTTCCTCTGTAAAATGGGAATAAGTGGTGTGTAGGTGAATCTTAATTACGTAATGGTTGAAACATAAACCATCCCTGATGTTGTCATCCAAATACGGGATACTGCATCTTTCTCAGCTTCTTTACCTCTTGTTCTGCTATCACTGTGGTTTATTGAAAATTTAATAGTTTCTGTGTAATTGTTATTGCGCGCGCGCGTGTGTGTATGCGTGCTGAGGGAAAAGAAGGAAGAAAAAATATCTATAGGTGCTGGCTAGGTGAAAGCCCGAGGAAAGAGTCCTGTCTGAGGTCCTACTGATTCCAGCTGCAGTCTCTGCAGGCTGGCTGCCTACTGGAGAAACAGAGGGAGGAGACTGGGGCAGCAGAGGGGTGGAAGCTGCTCCGCGGGGCAGCCCGGGAGAGCGCGGGCCAATCGGAGCGCGCTTCGCCGGCGGCCAATCACGGGCCGCCTAGCCCGGCAAATCTGCCCGGCAGTGTGGGCGGGGCTGCCGTGAGTCCGGGTGCCGCCGGTTACTCTTCTGAGCCCCTTCAGGAAGCACAGGGCAGGAGGTGTGTGTGCGGAGAAGCCGGGGGAGGGAGCGCAGGCAGGCCTGGCTTAGGTGCCAGCCCAGTGACATCCATAGAAGCCTGTATCAGGCTGGTGATGGAGCGTCCGGGAGCTCACGTATGTATAGAGCCACCGGCTTGTCTATATGCTGTGTAGGCACCTGTCTTGTAAGTGGCTACGGGCGTGGCTGCTCGTCGGACGTTCAGTTTCTGTAAGATTTATCTCTAGGGGCCTACCTTCCCAGTGCTCCAGAGCAGAACATAAGAAGTTTAACGGAGCCGGCACTGAGCAGATTAAAGGAGTGGAACAGCGGCTGGGCCTGAGAGGGTGGGGACTGCGGGTGCTGTGGGGTAGAGAACCACCTATTTGTCCTGTCTCCCTGGCAGAAAGGTATTTTGGTAAGACTGGAGTGACAAAGGTGGACCTGAAATATCTAGAGAGCCTGGGCATGATGATCACTGAGTGAGTGGCACTCGACAGAACCTGGACAGTTTGTTGACTGACCGAGAGGGATGCTGGCAGTTAGGAAGGTAAGGAGGAAACTCAGGATGGGGACCATCTGCTCCCCCAACCCCAGCGGGACAAAGACATCATCGGAGGTCTGCAATGCCGACTGGATGGCCTCGCTGCCCCCTCACCTCCACAACGTGCCCCTTTCCAATCTGGCAATCCCAGGTATTCCTCTCTTCCTACTTGTTCCCACTGTGTTCGCTTCTGCCATTTTAGTGTTGTTAATGGGTTGGGTTGTTTTCTATTGTGCTGATAAAGTAATTGTCAGTGACCTTAACTAAGCCTCTTTTTATTTCCAAACCAAAAACTTAACACTGAAGCAGCTACTGTAAAGAGATTTAAGTACGCTGCATCATTGGCAAAAGGGACTCAGGAGAATAGAAGCACCGTTTTTTGTCTTTTTGTTTTGTTTTGTTTTTACTTGATAACCTTATTCTAAGACTATTATCTTCTAATGTTGGGGTCAGGGTATGTGAGGGTTGCATTTACTTGAATCACAGAAAAAAAGGAGGGATCAAGGGTAATGAATAAAAAGTCATTAATAATTTTAGATCTGGATCAAAATTAAAACTGAAAAGTATTTCCTTTCTTACCTGACCTTGCATATTGGAGAAAGAAAGAAAGAAAGAAAGAAAGAAACAAACAAACAAACAAACAAAAAGATTAGCATTAAAGAATAGGTTCAGAATCAGGACTGAGTGTAAAGACACATATTTTCGTGTTTGGAAAAGCCAGAAATAGAGAATGCAAGCACTTGTCACAGGTAGTCATTAGGTGTGATGAGGTGGTGGTGTTTGAAGCTTTGTCTATATATACACAGGTGTCTGCCTGACAGATCTAGAACCACAGTCTTGAAAAGCACTTCTGCTCCAGTTACTGTCTCTCTTCTAGGAGTTTTATACCTTGGCATCACTCTCATTAGATTTGTTAAATGGGTCCTCTTCCTTCCTCTTGAAAGCCAGTAAAAGCATGGTTTCTATGAAGGACATTTGAACTACAATGATCTTGGCCTAGTATGCTGGGCAAAGTCCTAGATGCTGGTACTTGGAAAGCATTCCTAGGGGCAGGGAGTGGACTACTGCCAATTCCTTCTCTCACCTGGAGACATAGCAATTGACTTCACCCCTAGACTACAAGACAAACTCCTCAGCATTCCTGGGAACAGTCTGCCTTTTTGGTGGCTGAAAGATGACCTCATTCAACCCCAGATCTTTGCTTTCTATGCATGAGGAAGAGCAGTGCTGGCTTCAGATGCAGCTTTTTCCTTATTTTCTTCTAATTTTGGAGATTTTCCAAGTTCCTTGTCCCCATGGGCTCTTGTTGCTTTTGAGCATGGAGAGGGCTGCTAAATCTCTTTATAGTTATGATCACTTGTACTCTATCAGCCATTGACTGCAGATCCTTGGGAAATGCCAGATGGTCATACTTCAGAACAGGTCTTTTCCATGTTTAATTGACACCTATGGAGTCATCATTGGAACGATGCACAGGCCTCTTTTAACATTAGTCATTTGTCATCAGGCTTTCTGATGGTTTGTTTTGTCAAGTGGTATGGCAAGTAGTATGTGTTTGCAAACAGAATGACATGTTACACAGGCCCTAAATGGCTCTGTCATTCAGGGCATGTCTGGGGTAGGCTGGGGCTTCCTCCTTCCCATTGTGCTTTGGAAGGTTCAGACCACAGCAGCAGCTCTACCTGTGGCTTGACAGTGCACTCTGACACCATTACTCCACAAAGGAGCTGGACATTTGTTCTGCAATCTGTAGGGTATCTCACAGTGACTACAATTGCCAGAGTTGGCAAGCAACCAGAGTCTGCTGCTGTAACTGGAAATTCTATGGTTAGCTGCCATTGAGTACACAGGAATTTGTTCACCCTTCTTTGTAAAGTTTGGTCCTTCTAAGCAATCAATCAATCAATCAATCAATAAGAGCAAGCAAGCAAGCAAGCAAGCCTTGACTTCTCAAAAGATGCTGAATTCACTACAATGACTGTCCTATTCCCAGCAGTAGAAGGGACATGAGTTTATGTATATATGAGCTTCAAGACGGGAAAATCACATATTAAATGTTAGCCACCCCTTCTGCACCCCTGCCCCACCACTAGTTCTCTCTCCCTCTCCCCAACCTCAAGTTTAATATTCCCCAGATAAAGGCTAGCAGTCAAGTTCTGCCAAGCCTTACTAAAAAATACAAAAGACATTTTAGAAAGTGGAGGTCAACATTTTCCTACTCCATCCTCTCTTCCTCTTCCCTCTCATCATCACCTTCGTTATAATAGCTATTATTTTCTGAGCACTACCATGCAGCACTCACTAGCAGACGTTACCTCAAATCCTTACCCCTCCACGATGTATCACTACCTTCATTCTGGAAATAAAGAAATTACTGTCCAGTGAGAGTAAGTAATTTTCTCCAGATCACACAAATAGTAAATAGCAGAACTAATATTAAGTCTCTGTGTAGCTGACTCCAAAACCGTGCACTCTCCTTCTGCCCTCAAGTGGACCTTGGGAAGTGCAGAGCAGCAGTGTGTGTATGGGGGGCAGGGTAATCTCTAACTGAAAACCAGTTTTCAGAGACCATCCTCTGCAGCAAATGAAAAATTTTTAGACTAGGTGGTCTTTATCTGAGTGATTATGTATCACTGGGAAGAGATGATAGATAGATAGATAGATAGATAGATAGATAGATAGATAGATAGATAGATAGATTCACATACATTATGTATACAGAGTATATAGCTAAGTGATATATATTTCACTGTTCATAATTGGAATTGTAAATAGAATTTTAGAATTAGAACACAGTAAGTTTTAAATTCAAATTTAGTGGTGAGACTTATTATTGCGTGTATGTATGTGTGTGTGTATGTACGAGTTTGTGCTCGCAAGTGCTGACCTAGGGTGTCTATAAGATTGGATCGCATCTGTAAGGACAGGGCTGGGTCAGCAGTGACATGGGAAAAGTCAGGGAAAAGGCACAGGTTCTGGAAGTAATAGCAGACCCAGAATGGAGTAAACTATGTCAGATTTGATTGCATCTGCTGCATTTGCCTAAGTCATGATGGGAGAGAACATGTGTGAGTGTGCCCTACTCCACAAAGCCTTAATATATTATTTTACTTCCACAACTGTTAAGAACACCTGTTAATGACCGGTATCACCCGAACATATTGAAATGTCTTGGAGAAGAACCTCAGAACGATTCTCATTGTCAACCGTATAGAATGATTATAGACTCTAAGGGTAAAAGATCTGGAAATTGCAAAAGTCAGATTTTTAAATTGAAGCTTTAAACTCTACAGACATTTTCACTGATGTTGTTGAAAGCATGATATTCTTTATGGACAAGTGGACTGATAGGAAATTTTTTTTCCTATAATGTACATGGCTTTTCAATGAATTCCTTTTCTTTGTATATTTTAGTGCTACTTTTTTTTTTTTTTTACCATGTTCTTTTCCTTCTTTTTATTAAAGGTAATCTATTTGATCTTGAACAAAGAGCCTTGAACTTAAGAGTCTCAAAATTTGATATTGATGATTCTGGCTATGTAATATTAAAGAAATATCCAAATCTATCGGGACTTAGTTTCCTCATTTGCAAAAAAGATGTTGGAGTAAATGAAATATAGAGTCCTTTCCAAATTAAAAAATTCTTTGATTAATTTTGTTGTTGTTGTTGTTGCTACTTCTTTGTCCCAACGTAGAAAGAGATAAGAAGAAAAATTGGGTCATTTTAGGTCTAACGGCCATTTCTTTTATGCCTCTTCAAAACAAGCAATTATTTTTGCCATGTGCATATAAGGACTCTCAATTGCTAGAATAAAGCAGGATCCTCTCACTTTAGCATCCTGAAACGGGCTGTAGATTAGTCGTTCTAAATGAACAGGCCCCGAATACATTTTAAGAAGCCTTGTGTGTGTGTGTGTGTGTGTGTGTGTGTACATTCACCATATACAATTTAAAAAAACTAATTGGCGTAAACAGAAATGTAAATAAATATTATAAAAACACACAGAATGGAAAGATTAATTCCAAATTTTGAGGTTAGGAACTGCTTTGTTGAAAAAAATGGCATTTGAAGAATGGTCAAAATTTCAAGGGATGTGGCTTAGTGGTCAGGGTTGGGAAGGGTACTTTCCAAGAGAAATAAATGAATTAAGCTAAGGGACAGGAGTATATTGGAGAAATAACTAGAAGTCTTCCTCTCCTGCCCCTCAAGAATGCTTTGTTAATAACTTTATCATAGTACTTTCAACGCATCATTATTTTTAGGTATCTGTCTCCCACATTGTCTAGGAACTTGCACACAGAAAATACGATTATTTCCCTTTATAATCCTAAATCCTAGTACAGGGTAGCAGCTTAGTCATTGGTGACTGTCAAGTGAGTAATTTAATGCATGGAACTGGAGAATAAGAATGTTGGAAATGTGGCGTGCAGCCACCATCATTTCCAACTGTGACCAAAGCTAAACTAAATAGATTGGTTAGGTTCACCTCATGTCTAGCCATATGAAGCAATCCAAACATTTTCCAATTTCTTGTTATTTTGCATAATATTCCTGTAGCTATAGATATGGCTCATCACTGAGCCCCATTAGAAAGGAAAATTCTGAGGCAGAATAAAATGGTCAGAAGAGTCAGAAGTAAAGCTCTGGTATAACTTCTGTCCTAGGAACAATTCTTTCACCCTGAATCCTTTCTGCCTTCCTTCTTCCCTTGTCAAATTTGAGCTTCTCATGTTTCCTGTCTGGCTGCAGCCTCAGCCTGCTCTCATTTCTTATCCCTCTCTTCACCCTCATTCCACTGACCTGGCCTGAACCCTGGCATCTCCCTTTCCAGTGTCAGCCCTTGTCCAGACGCTCCCCACTGCTCTCCAATTCCCAATGCTTCTCTGTTCTCATCTTGTTGATGGTTATCCCCTTTCTGGAATCCTATCTTTTTCCTGTGCAGTTCTGCCTTTGGCCACTGGTGATTTCTATAGCTCTTTTCCTGTGGTTCCACAGTCTCTTCCCATAGGTGTGACATGGAGACAAAATCATTACCAGGGCAAGATGAAGGGATAATTATTCAGATCCTGCTTCTGGAAGTTGGACCAAGTATGATACATCTAAAAGAGATTTAGGGACGTAAAAGGGTATACATTGTGGAACAAGAAGTTTGGGTCGGCTCCCCTTTGAGGATAGCATGAACCATGAGTCAGCGCTAGAACAAACCCATTCTCCAATGGACAACCAGGGACCAAACTGAATTTTCTAGAACTGAGTCCCTCAAAAAAAATCATGTGGGACCAAAATGGTCTCTTAAGTGGGAAGACAGTTTTTTTGTTGCTGTTTTCATTTTTTTTTTTTCCCTTGGGTGGTCATTATGAGGAATAAAAAAGAGGCTATAACTTTGGTGATCCCATTAGCAGATTTCTCTTCCAAGAAGGCTTTTTCCTAGATTTCCCCATCCCCATTCCCAATCACACAAAAGCCATAAGTAGTTCAGAAATCACACATGTCTATAAGAAGCAGAATCATGGATTGCTTAAAAATATTAAGGCTAGAGCCACATTGGATTTGAACACCAACTCTGCCCCTCACAACTCTGTGACCTTGGGCAAGTTACTGAACCTCTCTGTGCCCAGTGTCCTCTGTAAAACAGAGATAATAATGGCACCACGCCATTTGGTCAGTATGAGAATCAAATAAATTCTTATAGCATACTTAGAACAGTTCCTGTCACAAAATGAGCACTATATAATAATGGCAATAATAATAATAGCAATTATTATTATAATGTCTTTTTTTACATTAATCATGACATTCATTTACTGAAAGCCTGTGCCTGGAATGGACAACAAAAAAGAGGTATAAGATGTAGTCCATACCCTCAGGTAATTTATAGTCCATTTAAGGAGCTGACCTTCCAGTTAATCCATGTGGCTCAGTGTTTTCTGTCTGATCATATCAGGGCAGCTTAAATGTCATCCCCTCTAGGGGACTTAGTTAAGGGAAAGATACATGGAAGGTTGCCCAGGATGTGAGTACCAAGGGAGCCTTACATGCAGTATGAGTGCGGCTGATCAAGAGAGCCAGAAAATTCTCTTTAGGTACTTACTCTGTCCTCTCATTCCAAGTTCAGCTGTCAAACTTTGTCATGTCCAGCCTTTGGGAAAAATTCAACCCTCTGTGACAAGGTTGTTAATTTTGCCTCTGCTCGCCTCATTTCGCCGTCATTTGCCCTCCTAATCCAGTTATTTGGTTCCCACCCATCTCAAGAATAAGAACATTACAAAATAGAGATTGTATAACTCCTCCCTTAGCCATTGAAATAGCTTCATGATCCCTCTAAACATATACATCACCCCCCCACACACACACACTGCCCATCACCTAACACACATACATGCATAAACACTGAGCCTCAACCTTAGCCTCACCCTAAAGAGAGCCCAAATTTTAATGCCCTTTATTGCTTACCCTTTATAATGATCCTGCAAAATATGCCCACTGCTATTTCAGATCCTAGGAGCCTGCTGCTGTTTTAGATGTGCTTCTGAAGCTGAGATTTCCATTTCTAACATGTGGTCTGACCTGACTCCACACCGTGACAAAGCTTGGCTCCACATCTTCCCCCTGCCTCTAAGAGCTTATGTGCACAGGCACACTGAAGGCAGTGTTAGCGAAATGCTTTAGCATCCTGTAAAGGGAAGGTGCAAACCATTTTGCAAATGCCGAATAACCCTAATTAGAGTTTCAAACCAGGCTGCAGAGGAGGGATTATTTATAGATATTGTAATAGGTGGGTGTGTTTGTGTGTGTAAAAAGAATTTGAATATAAGTCAAGAACCAAATATAGGTGGAGGAGAACTATGACTAAATCTGTGTGAATATTTATTCACATGCTTGAGCAGGGTTCCTTCCACTTTCCCATATCCACAGGAATTTGGATTACACTGCTATACACCTGTGAAGATCAACCACCACCTGGGAGGATTCCATTAGTAGAACTTTAGTGCCTCCAGGATAAAATAGGTTTGGCCACAGAGGACTGCATTGCTCTAAAAGAGCTGTCTAATTGTGTTATCTATGAAGTATTGGCAGTCTTTCTTAGATTCATTGTCTACTAAGGATCTGACATTTTCTAAGAGAATAGCAGGATTTTAAAAAATTTCCAGTTATTCTAGAACTATTGGCTGTAAGGCATTATATCTTCTCAGAGAATATTCTGTCAATATTTTTTCTCTGTACAGAACTGACACAATCAAACGAAGGAAAAAATAGGAAGCGTTTGTACCCTGTAATGCAAACGTCTTGCCTTTCAGCAGTAGTCTGCAGTAATGGTGGAACTGAGAAATTTCTAGACTCTGTCAGACTGAGATGAATATTTTATGAACATGCATGATTTGAAGACTTATATACTGAAAGCAGTATTCTTAAAGTACAATTGAAACCAGATCGAAAAAAATGTCAAGCAGATAAAGATGAAAACAGTGTTTCCCTCCTCCCTGGGTTTGGGTTCAGGTCACCAACCTGTCAGGAGGTGCTCACTCACATGGATCCTCATAAGAATTATATGAGCACATGGTGTCAATTTGGCTTTTGAAAAAGTGTGGCTGCTTGCTTATTTCTTTCATTTCATTTTGTTCTCATTGTCAATATTTTTAAAATATATTTATTTAAAGGAAAATCATTTATTCAGAGGGTATTGAGTGCCCTTTCATGCCAGGTACTGTGTTAGATGAGGTTAATATAGAAATTAATAAGATTCTTTTCCCTGCTCTTCAAGAAGTTATGATCTTATAAAAGAAAAAAGCCAAAATTCAAACACTGTGGAGAAGAATGCACAGGTGACTATAACACTCATAAAACCAGTACCCAATTCTGTTACTGGTCGGAGGAAGAAAGCTTGGTAGACTGTGCTTCCAAGAGGAGAGGACCCTTGGGCTGAGTCGTAAAGAGCACGTAGTAAATATCC
>NW_006430735.1:5005070-5022778 GCF_000325575.1 Pteropus alecto
AAGAGCGTCACAATGCAGAGTTAACATGAAGCAAGAGGTTAGGGTGACCTTGAAGAAACCAGTGCACAGACTTCATTTAAAGAAAGAAATGGAGATAAGGCTGGAAATGCAGGCTAATGAGCTTTCTGTGTCATTCCAAGGTTAAACGTTAAACATTATCCTAAAGGCAAAAAAGCAGCCATTGAAAGACTTGTTCAGGAATGGATAAAAGTCCTAAAATAACTACATAAGAGTGAAGAAAAGCAAAATGACTCATCAGTTAACAGGGATGTTGAGGAGTAATATGAGAATTCATTATTTCTTTCATTCTAGTTAACACATATATGTGGATTATCTCCTATATGCCAGGCCCTTGCCCTATTCACTGGTGGTTCAGTGATGATAAATACAGACACGGTTTCTGCCTTCAAAGAATATACAGCCTAGTTGGGGAAATGGGCATTTATCGAGCAGTTATGACACAATACGCTATATGGGGTAATTGAGGGGTAGAGATTACTCCCGGAAGAAGCATATGCCAGGGGCATTTTAACAAGACTGGGGAGTCCAGAGAGGCCTTCTGGAGGAAGTGATAAGTAAACTGCAATCTGAAGGATACACAGGAATTAGCCCCAGGATAAAAGAAACAAGGGTAAGAGTGTTCTAGGAGAGGAAACAATATGGGTGGAAATCTTGAAGAGAGAAAATGTCCCATGTAAGAAACCAAAATAGTTTCAAGGAAGAGAGACACTGAGAGGTCTAATAAGCTATGTTAAAGTGATTTAGCTTTACCTTAACAGGCATGGGAAGGGTGATAAGCAGATGAATGACAAGATAAAGTTTTGTGATTTAGAAAGATCGCTCTGGCTGCAGTTCACAAAAAGTATTAGAATCAGAAAGTGCTATAACTAGGGAAGCCACTTAGGTTGCTGATGAGGTCATCCACGTTGGAGATGATGCTGGCCTGAGAAGGAGGGTGACATTGGGGACAAAGGAAAAAGGATAGACATGGGAGATACATAGGAAGAAGTACCAACAGGACTTGGTGATTAATTAGAGGGTATATGGGAAGGCAAGACTATCTTAGGTAACTGAGAGGAGGGTGATGGCATTCCCAGAAGCAGGGATACAGGAGAAGGATTAGGCTTAGGAGTAGTGGAGGGAAGCAGATATGCTTAGTTTGGGGCACACTGAGTTTGAGGTACCAGTGGGACATTTCAGATTGAGAAAAGGACATATTTGGCACCCAGTGGAAACGATTTCAGAGCTAAATCTTATATTTCACAGTTTGCCAACCAACACCCACCTTCACTCAAAGCTACTGTTATATCCACATAAGATATTTGAGTTTGTAATTAGTGTCTTTATTTTATATATATTTAGATTTTAACTAATTTTACTTCTTTCAGGAAATCTATCCTGAGCTTTTAGTCCCAGATAAGCAACCCTCCCAAGCACATCTAGCGTTCTGCTTGTTCTACATGAATTCTGGCCTTTCTTGTTTAACCATTTCCACTACCATATTGGCAGCTTGTGAGTGGGATGGGATTAGCTGTGTGCTCCACACCACAACCCAGATGTAAAATGGAAACTTTTAGTTACTTTACTACCTCATAAAATACCATCTATTTCACACCCTGACATTCCGGGTTACTAACACCAAGAGGCTCAATAAAAGCAGAATTTTGTAGTAGGATATTTAATTTAATGTTTATTTTAAACTTTTCTTGTTTTCCCTTAAACCTTCATATTATTATTTTGTGTTCAAAACTGAAAGGTTGTTCAAGAAAATGTGGTTATTTCATAATTGAGAAGCCTCTTCAGGGGATGATCAAGTCCCTTCTGTGAGGTGTTTCTATACCAAAGATGATACCATCTGTTCAGACAGATCAGGGTACTAATTAGCAAAATAGAGCGTAAATTTCTTATTAATTACCTATGCAGTACCTTATTTTGGAGTTGAGATTGAAATCTCTTGGACATTTGAGAAAGAGAAAATCTTTCAAAGGAAAATAGATACCTGTTCATGTATAGAGGGCTTTAAAATGCCTCCCGTACATGGAAGTGAAAATCCCTTGACTCCTAGGAGGTTGGGCCAATTGGGAGACTATCTAGAGCAATGGAATTCCCATGATGCCCTGCAGAGTCCCAG
The DNA here is from genome assembly GCF_000325575.1 of Pteropus alecto. Lineage (NCBI taxonomy): Eukaryota > Metazoa > Chordata > Mammalia > Chiroptera > Pteropodidae > Pteropus > Pteropus alecto. Next base: position 5,007,202 of record NW_006430735.1, read on the forward strand.
GGAGGCTTGGTGTCCCCCAGGGCAAATCAAGTTCAAGAGTGGGGACTCTGGTTAAACCTATAAGCAGAGAAGCTCTACTTGTATTTGTTTTTACATATAAATACTTCATTTGACAATACTCAAGGTCTGAAAGTACCCTGAAAAACTCTGATTTACTCCAGCTCTCTAGCTCATCCAGCCAGTTGGGGTGGACCAGGACTGGCTCTCTAGATTCCCAGGAAGATGTCTGTCTTAAGACGGCGGGATGCCCCTGGGCCTCTCAGCACATAAAAAATAAGTTGATCAACATCTTCTGCTTCCAAGAATTCTTCCTTACACAGTTGTTTTGTTGCATTGTGAATAATTATGAATTCAGTATATACCTAATTAAAAATTAAGTTGGCCACATAGCCCTCTCAAATTTTGCTGGCAGTTTGATGGTTATTGTTAACATTCTCCCATGTGGCCCATATGACCCATGGAAAATAATCAAGTCTGATAGTTGAAGTTTATCCCTTTGGGTTGGCAAGGTTTAAAGATATTATTCTTTGGTTTAAGAAATTACTAAATGTTTCCCTGATCTTGAACCTTGCACTGGTTTTGGCTATATTTTGTATATCTTAAAGATGTCATCCTTTCTGCACTTGTCAATATGGAGTCAAGTTCTCTACAAATGCTGCATTTTTCCCAAGGACCTAATTCAGGTGTGTGAGATGGGAGACCCCCCCCCACACCCCCCTTGATGTACACAGGCATGAATTGTAAGAAATCTACTCTCTGGGACCTTTCCTTTTAAATTGTTGAATGCTATGTTTTATTATAGCTCCTCCTTTAGTTGTCATTTCTGGTTTATTTTTGTCATCTGTGTTTCCTAACACATTTTTTTTTTCATTGACCCAGATAAGTCAAGCTAGAAGGTCAAATGGAGATAAATGGAGCTGGGGGTATACAGGTGTTGGGAGTGAAGAAGAAGAGGTACAGCGAAAATTCTACCTGTTTAAGGAAGTTAGGTAGACCAAAGAGAAGTTTGGGAAAAGATCAGGAGACCTAGACTGACCTGCCCTAGGCAACTCTCTAAACGGCTATTCATTCAAGGAGTTATGCTTGCATTTATTCTCTATATATGTATTCAGAATCTACCATAAGCCAGAAACTTATGAACTGTAGAGATGTGAGCATGAATTAGACATGATCCCACTCTGAAATACTGAGAATTCGGTGTCAGTGACAGATGCAGAGATAATTACCACACAGTGTCCTAAGCTCATCAAATGTGAACAAAATGCCATGGAAGAACAGGGCAAAGAGGAGTCAAGTGAACTCAGAAACAAATGATTATGATCTGTGTCACATTCAAGTAATTAAAATGGAAAGGCAAGGGACAAACGAGATTTTTCCCAAAGACTGTAAGATTTTTAAACAAATCTTTTCCTATATTCAATAACTACAAGACCCACTTCTCATATATAACTTTGAAAATGAGTATGTTCTTAGGTCAGGCCACAGAAATATTTTAACATGCAAAATTACAAACTGTTCATACCAAATTTATTGCACTATTCATAGAGATTAAACACTTGAGTTGTAATACAAGATATTTTTCTACATAAGCTGCCTTAAATGTCTTCAGCATTTAAGGACACATGCTCATTTTTATGTCCTTAATATTTTTTATCTTATATCTGTCTTTAATTTTTATTCACATGAGAGACAGTATAGAGAAGTAGTGCAGAGTGTGGGTTTCCTTTTAGCATACCAAAGATCAAATCCTGGTTACTCATTAAATGACCTTGAATAAAAAATTCCTTTAGTTTTCTCATCTGTAAAATGGAGATAATTATAATACCTACCTCACAAAGGCAAGGTTATAGGAAGCACAGCTCACAAGACCCATGTTTGGGGTTTCTCAAGATCACCCTTAATTCAGTATTTGCTAGAAGGACTGACAGAACTCATTGAAAATTGTATACTCACAGTGACTGTTTATTACAGCTAAAGACTACAGATTAAAATTGGCCAAGCGAAGAGGTACTTAGGGCAGGTGTCAGCAAAGTTCCAAATGTGAAGCTTCCAGTCGTCCTCGCCTCTGGAGTCATGGATAGAGGTACTTTCTTGGTATTGATGTGTAACAATATGCACAAAGTACTACTAACCAGAGGAGCTCACCTGAGCCTTGGTGTCCAGAGTTTTTATTGAGGCTCCACATGACCAGCGCCTCCAGAGGTTGAGCCTATGCCCATGTAACTCAAAGCCACTACCGTAAATCACATCCTTAGACTTTTTGATATGGCCCCAAAGCTCCCCAGGTAAACAAGGATTCTCTTATCTGACAGGATATTCCAAGGGCTTAAGAAATTACTTCCCTTCCAGGGCAAAGACAGACTTCTTTTTGGGCAAGGTTAAATTCTTCATTACCCAACAAAGCTGGTTTAAGAATTAAACTAATACCTATAATGTGCTTAGCATATTGTCTAGTGCAAAACAAGCATAAATTTTGGACATATAGCTGTTATTATTAATCATTCTTTTTGATTGCCTGATATGTACCTAGATTATACTAGCTTCTGTAGGAAATCTTTAAAAAACTAATAAGGTGTAGTTTATAATCTTGTAGAAGAGATACTAAAGTTTAAATAAAACTAATAAAAGCAGAATGTGGTGTCAGTGGAAAAGAAACGAATTGTGATAGGGACCTGGAAAAGGGAGCAGTTACTTCCAGATAGGGGTTAAGGAACAGCTACACCAAGAGGGCACTGGGAGCAGGGCAGTGAGAGATGGGTAGCGTTTTCATATGGAAAGGAAGGGCATCCCAGACAGAGGGAACCAAATGAATAAGATTAGAGATAGGAACACAAGGACACATTTAGGGAACAGAACAGGCCTGCCATGGCTCACTGTAGAAATGACAGGAGAAAGAAATTGAAAAGGACTGGAAAGACAGACTTCAGCCATTTGAGAGAGGTTTTCAACACGTTGCTGAACACTTCATACTTTGTCTCGTAGACTATATATAGGGATCCAGTGACAATTTATGACCAGAATAAAACTCTGAAAGAAAATATGTTGTCTTTTTCATGATGCCAGTCTTCGAACATGCTCTTTCTTTCTTTCTTCCTTCCTTTCTTTTTTTTAATTATGGTGACATTGGTTAACAAAATCCAGTAAGTTTCAGGTATATGATTTAACAGTAAGGCATATATTAATACATTGCATTGTGTGTTCACCACCCATAGTTAGATTTCTTTCTGTCACCACATATTTGACCCCCTTTACCCCAAATACCTCCCCGACTCTCTCCTCCTCCCCACCTTCTGGTAACCACTAGTCTATTGTCCATGTCTATGAGTCTCTGTTTGTTTGTCTTGTTCGTTTGTTGCTTTTTGGTTTATATCCCACATATAAGTGATATGTGGTTTTCAGCTTTTTCTGTCTGGCTTATTTCACTTAGCATGATTATCTTGAGGTCCATCCATGTCGCAAATGGCAGTATTTCATTTCTTCTTATGGCTGAGTAATATTCCATTGTATATACATACCACAGCTTCTTTTTCCAGTCTTCTGTTGTAGGACACTTTGGTTGCTTCCATGTCCTGGCCACCATGACTAATGCTGCTATTGAACATGCTCTTTCCTCTACCATAGACTCAGTGGCCAATTACAATTCATCTTGTAAGAAACAGCTCAGGTACTACTTCTGTGCACACCTCCATTATGGGACACACTATATACCATCGAGACTGTTCAGACTGTTCACCTGTCTTTCTGCTATATGTAACTGTGTCATCTGTATACTTGGTGTCCATATACTGGTACACAGTATACATAAGTACCTTATGGAAAAAAAGGGAGTAAAAGACAAATATGGAATCTTGAAAAAGCTACAAAAAAATTACGCATAAAGAGCTGATAGTTCTAGTTAATTTAAGGAGAAACTAGGACACACAGAAAGTAATAGTGCCTAGGGTGAAACAAAATCTTATAACTGCTTTGCAGAGTCTTCTCAAGGTGTCCCAAGGCTTTAAAAATAATAATAATAACAGAGGCAGAAGAAGAGCTTACTTATGTAACACTTGTAAAGCACTTACTAGGTACCTGATATTGCTCTACTTGCTTTATGTCAACCCAGTTAATATAACTCAGTGATGTAAATATTACTATTATCTCCATTTTACAGAAGGAGAAATTGAAGTGCAGAGGAGTTAAGCCAATTGCAACAAAAATCTTGATAACAATACTAGAATTGTCAAAAGTAGGTCTTGCCAAATTCACTTAATTTCATTTAAATGACATTCATAGAATTGAAGATTGATTTAGTGTTGGGGTATATCTTTAATTCCCTTTGTTGGTTATAATAAAGAGTAGTTTTCTTTTTGTTCGAGGCATTTGTTCCCATGTCAGGACTCTAATGCCTGAGGATTCACTGACGATGGCCATGTTTAAAGGACTGCCTGCTAACCTGTTCCGACTGAACAAGTCACTTTTATTTTTTTCAGGACGAGACATCTAGGAGGCTTTTTATTGACTCAGAACAAAAAGCAGCCCAGTGGTTTAAGTGATCTGTGTAGTAATCACCCAGCAAGGCTCCAACAGAGAAAAATCTTTCTGAGCAAAAAACCTAAACCTAACAAGAGAGGAAGCTCGTCAGAACACTCGTATTCCATGGTGGGGTGTGTTTTCATTTACTTTCCCCGCTGTGTGTAATGCACAAATTTCCTTTAAACCCATCATTTTATGTAATTTAGACTGCTACTTGTTGGGTTTTCCCTCCTCCGTTTCCTCTTTCCTCTGTTGGAGCACCTGGCTTAGTCTTTCATTCACAGGAAGGAGGAAAAACCCTTCTTGTACTTGAGGAGATCTAGCTGAGGAAACCCCCACCCCCCATCTCTGTCACTCTGCAGTTTGTCAAATGAATCTTAAAGTAACCCTGCCCTTTGAAAATCACAGCCAAACTGGGTGTCTATGAAGGTGTGTTTTTTCAAAGTCTCCACCATAAATTTCATAAAAACATCCCACAAAGCACTGAAACGCTAGCCTTTGGAGTGAAGGAAACTGTCACAGAAACACTAAACAAAAAGTCAGCTGCTGACACATGCATTCAGTCAACATGCACATCCAACACTAGCCAACTGGAAGATGGTCCTTGTGAAAGTAAGAACCGGAGTCTGCATGAGGGGAAAGCATTTCTCTAGCAATCCAACAGAATTCCCAGATGAGCCTAAAATAAATAAATACCACCTCAGGCTGGGGAATGATTTTCATTTTGCAAATATGGTGAGTTAAATCTATAAGCATAGTTTCTGATTAAGTATAGAAATATGAAAGAAACGTCTTATTTCTTTGTAGTGATTAATAATCCTTGTTAAAATAGGGTCATAAATTTCTTTAAAAACTAGCTGTTAATAAGTTGGAATCATCAATTCCTAAGATAGAAGAAATCCTAAGGCTCATTTCATTCACCTTCTTAAATTTGCAAATGGAGAAACTGAGCTCTAGAATGAATTTATAAATTCATAAAAGTAATCAGAGCAGAGCCAGCACTGGAGTTCAAGGTTCTGAGCTGCGAAACTGCAAAAGAAAATGTTTCCTCAGCTAAGAGAAGGTTAGAGTGCCCTCGTGTGTCCTCATATGTCTTTACAAAATTTAAAATCAGTTTTTAATTAAAATCAATTTTCCAGCATTGGGGTGAGAGTCAGGCATTTAGCTCTAAAAACAAACCTTGTGATCACTATGTTATTGAAAATAAATGCACAATGCATTTGATTTGTTTAATCAGTAAGGATATGAAAGCAGTACTATTCTTAGAGAAGCTTTGTGTGGATTCGGGTCTGACAGGCCTGAGTTTCTATACACAGCAGCCACTTGCAATCTTTGTAACCTTGAACTAGTTGCAAAACCAGTCTGAACCTCAGTTTCTTCAACTGTAAAATGCAGGTAATCACTGTCTTGCAAGATTGTGGCAGAGATCAAATGAGATCATGTAGGTAAAATACCCAGCCTCACATTGGATGCATAATAAACACTTGATAAATTGAATTGTTGTTATTCTTAGACGTGAGCCCCCTCCAGGGATCACCAGTGAGTTTATGATGAAGAAGCCAGGGTACAAATGCTGGGGAGGGAAACAGCGTGTCTTTGGGATGGTTTTAGCTCTTGGATTAGGAGTTTTCCATAAGCTCTGGGGATAAAAGGTAAGGAGGATGAATTTTAAAGGAATATGTACTGAATATGTGATTCCTTCAGATGGGGAAATTTAAATGGAGCTAGGGCAAATGGCTTTCACATTGATAGAAATGTGAGGTAACACCTGGTACGAAGCGTCCAGCAGTCAAGGAAAAAGCCTCTACTATGATCAAAAATGTTTGAAAACCAGATCCTATTTATGGCACTGATCCAGTTCTTTTAGAAGTCTTTATTAATTGAGAGGATAACCATGTTAAAATCAATAAAGGCAGAGGTAGAAAACAATAGCTGGATGAATTCATCCTTTGATTTTTAATTTCTTTAACTATTTTATGAAACAATCTCTCTAAGCTTAAGTGTTCAGCAGAATTGCAGTAAATCGAGTCCTTTCTCCCCATTGAACTTTCAAAGCTTCTCTCCTCCCCACCAGTAATTCTCAGAGCCATCCTTTTCAGACGTGTGAGGTGGAGATATTACAATACAAGAAGACTTGGCCTTTAAATGTCAATGAAAGTATAGAGTCTGGTGGTTCCGTCTGTATCTTCCACTAGCATACTGGAGAATTGAGGGGAATCGTCTAATAGTGTGTGAGTGGAGAAGGAGGCGGGCTGAAAGGAGCACATCACCTATACCTCTATCTTTTTGTTGTTATGTAACTGGGAGAAGGAAAAGAAAGATTGAGCTGGACTCTGTTATCTACTTACTCTAGATATCACGCTCAGGGAGAGGTTTCTGTAGATTATCGCACTGCAAGAGCAGAGAAAAGTCTGCTCAGTTTGCAAGCCTCGCCCCTGGGGTCACGCACCCTTTCTGAGAATCTGTTTCCTTTAAATGAGGCTAATGCAGCACATGAGGCTCAGGCATTTATTATTTATGAGAAGTTCATCATTGGGCCCGTCTGTGGTGTGGAGGAAGGGAGTCACTGCCGCTGAGCCTCAGCAAGGCAGACATGCAGCGCGGGCAGCAGTGATAGACCCCGTAGAATGCGGCATTCCATACCATCGCTGTGCTGTGCTGGGCAGTGTGAAGCTTCAGCTGGACTCTGTGCTCATAAATCTTTAGTCGACTAATGAAAAGATATCCCCTGCCTCAGACTCGGAAGTCTCCTATTTGTGCAGATTAACTGGACAATATGTTTTCTGGCTGCCATAGTATTTGTGGAGCACTCCATTCCTGGTGTTCGTCTCTTTTTGTACTTTATGCTTTGACCCTTTATACATTATTTTTCTTCTTAGAAAGCCCCCTAAAAATCTATGTATTTTTTTTTATTGATTCTTATATCGCTAGCCCTTGTGGTAAAGTTTAGAATCTAGTATATCAAGAAAAAGGTTTTTCATATAGGGACCTTTCTTAAGCGCATCTCAATCAGAGAGAGACCTCCTCCTGTGCTTTTCCACCTTCAGCTTCTTTATGTAGCACCACCCCACTCCCGCCACCCTACTCCCAGCTAGATCTGCCTCTGCCTAGAGACCCTGGTCTGGGCACTGGGTGAGGCGAGGCAAGGAGGGGAGTCCAGCCCAGGAGAGCCCTGGTGTGATGGAGTCTGAAAACACGGTGGAACCCAGACATGTGTCTGCTTCAGACAGGTTAACATTATGGCATTTCTTCAAACTGTCGCTTTAAAAAATATATATGTTCATGTTTCAGAAAGAATTAAAGAGGTGAAATTGTACCACTACTTTGAAAAATTCCCATTGCCTCCTCTCCCAGGTCTCTCCTCAGCCCTGCAGCCACAGTGACTCCCGTTCTTTCCCTTTCTGCTTCTCAGCCTTTTCCTGCCCTCTCCACCTCTCTCCCTCCCCTCAGCAGAGCAATTAAAGTCTTTCCAAGCTTCTCTGGCCAAACTTGCACACCCCCCACCCTGCTTACTACTGCTTCAGTATGTCAAAAGCCATTAATGCTAAAACTCAATATTTCAGTTGTACTTAGCAAACAAAAGATACCACAGTTACCAGGATTCATTCTGCTTAGAGGATAATGAGACCTAAAAATAACTTTTTTTTCTGCTCATATTCAAGATAAAGAGTTTACTATGTGCATTAAAGAGAGCTGCATTCATTCATTCATTCATTTATTTATTTATTTATTAGGTGAGGCTATTTATTTATTTATTTATTTATTGCCATTCCATTCATTTTATAAGGAGTCACTGGCCAAAGCCTGCATTAACTGACACCAAATTTGTAGTTTAGCCCAGCAAGGCTTTAACATCTTTCATAGACTGGTCCCTTCAGCCACTGATCTGCTAGCATGCCCCTCAGCATGGCTATCTCTGTGAGCCTACAATCTTGCCAGACCTGGCTATCATGAATCAGGAAGCCAGAGAGGAAGATGAACTGATGATGGCCTCACAGAAAGTTAGAGCCAACCAGCAGGGGATCTGGAGTCTAGTTTGGCCATTGCTCTCTGAAGCCAGAGAGTGTTCCTGAATGTTCCTTGTCACTGTCAAAGTCTAAAAATGGGCACCAGTGTTGAGGGAGTGAGCAGTTCCTAAATGGCTCTTCTTCCAGAAACTTGGCCTTGCTAATAAGCTCCATATGTGTATTTAGACATATGTTTTTAGTCTTTTTTAAAATTTAGTGCTGGTCTCGCCAAATCTGAGAAAAATATCCAGAGTTTTTGATCAAATGATCTTAAGTGGGAATGTTTTCACTGCCTTAGTTTTAGTATGTTTGTTTGTTTTGTTGATTTTTTTTTTTTTTTGGAATTTCTTAAAAATCATAAGTCCATTAAAATGCAAGTACTTTTAGTAAGGTAATGTGCTTGAGGGCCTAAATCTCGCTTTGTAGCTCATAGGAAATATGGTTGAAGATTTCTTAATAGAAATTCTATGAAGACAGAATCTTCTGGACTCTATGTAAATCAAAGCATAAAATCCTCTTAGTTGCTCAGAAAAAATTCAACCTTTTAAAATGACTTAACAAGTCACCAGGCTGTCACCTCTGAAACTCTCAAAGATGGATGGACTATATCCGGAGGAGCCGTTCTTTGGCTGAGCCTCTCAATTTCTGATCCCAGTTCCATCTGGGAATCTGTCCTCTTCTTTTTCTCCTTAGGAGATGGGAGAAAATTACTCTCCTCCTTCGGCATAAACACTCATGTCTTTTCTTTTTCCCTATAAATGATCACTGGTCTTTCTTCTGCTGTTTGCAGTAATGGGGTTTTGACCTAATTGAGCCTTTATTCCTGGCCAGACACGTTCTGGTAGCTAGCATCATCTGAGTGACCTAGCTTTATTAAGTGTAAGCAAGGTTTTTGGTCTTTTGTGTTTGGGCACCTTTAATTGTTGTTTTTGGATGGGGAAGAGTCTGTGCAGTTAAGATCTTATTAATTTGTCCAGAATTTTTTTTTTTTTTTGGTATGCGTATTTTACATTGATTTATAAATTTGAAATTCAGTGCTATTTTATGCAGCATCAGTTCCGGTGAATAACTGGCAAGCTGCCTGCATTACTCTGGTCTCACTTGACGGGGTATAGGCTAATAATTGGGAAAAGAATATGTAAATCACAAATCATATACCCTAAGGTTCAAACCGAGATAAAATAAACAAGCCCTAATTGAACATTCTGACCATTCCTAATAGAAAATGCATGCACAGTCTGTATGTGTTTTAAGACCAAGCTTGCAATAGACCAGACCATCTTAGTTTCGATAGAAATAATATAATGAGACCCTGATAAAAATCTGGAGTTTACATGGAGTTTAGATGGCTCTTCAAAAAACAAGAGCTCAAAATAATGATTGTCTTTAAAAGAATTTTTACAGAATGATTATTTTCTCTATTAGAAGCTCTCTATTGATATTAGTAAAAATACTTCTGTCCAACAGTGGAATTTTAAAATTCGTTTAAACGTACTTTTCCAAATAAATAAAGTGTTTTATTTTCCTCTTAAGAGTTTTATCCAGATTTCATTTTAAATGAGCCAGTTTTAATGTTAATAGATACACACAGATATGGACATATATGCTCTGGTAACTGAGAGACATTGGATCCACATGCCTCTGTAGCTATCCCTACAATGAAGTCTTGCTATCTGAACAAAACTTAAAAGATTCACTTTACCTGGAATTCACTCCCTAAGTCAAAAATCTCATTATGGCAGATTCACATGGTGGGTTGCAGGTACATCCAGGCAAGAAGGTGGAGAATGTGTTGCCTGTGTATCTAAGCTGCTCTCCCAGCAGGCTCGAGTTGTGCATTAGTGCTCTCAACTTACCACGTTATTGAGTGAAAATGTCTTCTAAAAAAGCAAAAGCCTACAAATAAAATAAGTGAACCCAAGAGGCCTGAGAAACTCATACGTGCAAAGAAAAGTAGGAAGTGACAAAGCATGCCGACAAGAGGTGAGCCAGCATAAACTTGGCCATGTTTATATTCTAAGAACTGTGCATTAATATTTTTAGTGTGTAAGAAAATACAGAAAAACTTCTGAAAGTATTGTCGACTCTAGTTTTTGGTGTTTAAAATATTTTATGTTATGAAAAGTTTCTTTGTGGCTGGTTACGTAGGTGTTTCGGTGTTTTGGTGATATTTATGAAAACCGATAGGGTTTTTTGATGGATTGAGAAAGCAGTACTATTTTTTTTCCTCATTTTAAATAATGGAATATAGGTTTTCACTCTCCAAAAATCTGCTGTCCGACATGCTTTTGGCAACAGATTGGATTTGTTTTCTGCTTTTGATTATCTTAGAAATCACTTGAGGATGTCTAATTTTATGATGTTAAATAAAAAAGTTAAGAACATCCTTGGAACTTTCCTTCACTTTCAAATTGTATAGTCACTGTATTTATTTATTCCTAAGTTATTGACATAAGAGCAGACTAGAGATCATTTATAATTTTACTTTTAGTGCCAATTTATACTTAAACCATATAATACTGTGGTCTGAATTTACTTTCTTTGATGTTGATTCTGGATATAACCTAAAATAAGTCACTTTAATTGCTAACTTCATTTATCGTAGTTAACTGCCACAGCAGATACCTGAACGTAAATATTTAGGGTTTCACAACATTATTTAAAAACCAGAATTATTTGTTTCTCAGGTAGTATCATCCAAGTAGATGGCACAAATTTCTTAATAATGAAATAATAATAATGCCTTTGAACTCATTCTGTAGGCCAAGGACTCTTCTAAGTGCTTACCTGAGTTAATCACTTAACCTTCACCAGAAACTCCTGATGTTGATACTGTTGTTATCCTCATTTTACACATGAGGAAACTGAAGCACAACATTTTAATCGGATAGCTAGTAAGCAGTAGAGCCAGGATTATGACCTTAGCAGGCTCATACCAGACCCCATGCTCTCAACCACCGTGGGAACTCTCCATTTAGCTCTTTCAGACTTATGGTAATTCACCAAGTTAGGTCTCAGAACTCAGCATTTGTCAATTTCTTTTTGCTAAACTGACATCTTGTAAACTTCAAGTCTGGGTCCTTTGGAGCCGAGTATGCAGAAAAATGACTTTATTGGACGTGGAGATGCCTAGTGTGATATTTCAAAGGTAACTGAAAAAGAAAGAATTGAATTGATTTTCAACCCATTATTGTTCTGGGGACTGGGAATGAGAATAGAACTTTCTAGTACTGGGTCACTTTTATGGATGGGTGTCCAGTGGGAAACGGTTGTTGGAGGCATTGAGAAACATGTTAATTAAGGATAAAAAACAAAAAAAATTACAGTGTCCGGGGTTCCGCCCAGAGAAGTCAGATGTCCATTTGGCTGCCAGGGAGCTCAGTCTCGAGTGATGTTTCTCAGCCTTTTGTTCTTTATTGCTTCACTAAGGAGTCTTTCTAGCCAATTTGATCCTGCCCACTACCACTACCACCCCCCAAAATGAAATTTTAATATGATAGATATACTGTATATCTGTTTAAGTACTGTGTGTTTGTGTGTGCATATATATCTGTGTTTATATACAAAAAAGAGTAAGATTGTTTTCATCTCCCAAGAACCAGTTTTTGTCACCTTGTTGAGAGTGCATAGCACTGACACATGGAATGGTTGAGTGGTTGAATAAACAGTGGAGGCATGGACTTCAGTGAACAGACTTGGGCTAATGGGCTTCAAAGTTAGCAGGGCTTCCGCATGGCAGAGTGGTACTAAGGGAGGTGGCAAAAAGAGATTTTCTTATGTGTGTGAAGTCAGGGATTCTTTGACCTGGGGTCACCATCTCAACCTCCGTGGATGCCACCTAGAAGTGTGATAAACAAATTTCTCTCTCTCATATTCTTCACTTAATTCTTGTCTTATTCTTCCCTCTATTAGCTTTAAGCATGGTTACCATGTAATCTGAAATGCTATTATGTTGTAATGAAATGTATCATTTCAGGGTGTGTGGTTTGAATTCTTTCAGTTTTATTTAGAGACCAGGTTCCCAAGAAGCTTGCTTTAAATTCTGTTTAATTAAATGAGTTCAGAGAAATGGCTACTACTCCAATTTTCAAGAAATGGGTAACAAAAGTGTTTTAACTAAAAACCGTTGTGTGCTTGCTTGAGATCTCCTTATCCCCAAATAACAAACCTCAGAAAGAACCAAGTAGCAATTGGTGTTCCAGATAAAAAGCAAATGGATTGCCCCTGGTCTTCCCAAGTGCAGCTCATTTTCTTTTACCTGGTACCTTAGACCACCCTATCGCCTCATGGTGTCTAGGAGGAAATAACTGTAATGTTGAGCAGACATCTTGCTAACCTTTTCTCATTCAAATCTCTCTCCCCGTGATTTCACTGCCATAGTGACTTTATTCTGAACTCTGTAACCCAGTGCTTTCCTCTAAGGTCCTAATTAACTTAAATAACCTCACCTAATCACTTACTAGAAGGCATGATAAGGAAAACAAGGCCTCCCAATATATATATATATTTTTTTTCCTGCACATACAAGCAATGGTTATTTAACTGGTTAAAAGACAGGAGGCATTTCCAGAACAAAAAGAATGGTGAAGAAAGCTTCTGTCAAGATATAGAAAAGGCAATCCACCATATTATTATTGGATTTAAAAGTTCTAGAAGACTAACAAGAGAAGGTGATCCCAGAAGTCAGAGAACTTGTTGAGAGAAGATAATCTTACACTTGTGGCAGCAGATGTCAAGCCTAGGTGTCCGTATTACCTGGAGGCGTTTCAAGTTTTCCATTCTCAACTCCCACCCCAGAGAAATTCTGACTCAGTGGATCAGGTGTGGGGTCTTGAGCACTGGTGGTTTTTAGAAGCTCCCCCGGAGGATTCTGATATGTATCCAAAGTTGAGAAGTACTGCTTTAGACTACAAAGAGCTTTTACATATATTATCCCGAGTTTTGTATATATAAAAAGAGGAAAAGAGGAGACATTTGTAATGTCCTATTGACTATATAAGGAAACAGGAAGGGATAAGAGTAGTAATTGTGAAAATGAAAGGATTGCAGAAAAATGAGTTTTCAAAAGTTGAAGGAAAATAACTGACCTCTGCAGGGCTAAAACTCGGGATGATATAAATCCATGGAGTGTGGAACATCAAGGAGTATGTTGTATGTCCATATTTCCTGCTGTGTGTGGAGTATTCTTGACATGACAACAAAATTCCCTACCAAGAGAAGTCTGAAAACTGTCAACTAATATTTGGTGCCTATTATTTCCTAAAACTTTGTTGAGTCCACTCTGTAAATGAGAAATATTGGCTAAGAGGAGAAAACATTTGTTAGTCAAAAAGTCTGTTAGAAAACATGTTAATATTTCTCTGTGCATTTTGGGGCTGTGCTCATGTCTACATGTCTAGACAAACAGCAAGCCTGGACAGTGATCCTAACAGCTTTCAGAGAGTTATAATTGATAATTCTGTAGGTAAAAGTGGCAAGTAACAACCTTGGTTATAACTGAAGGATGAAGAACAGCCAACTCTGGGTTCTTGGATCAATGGGAAATAGAAGTCAAGTCACAACGAGGCAGAAGAAAAGTAAGTTGTAATCAGAAAATGTCGAGTTTTAAGATTTTACAAGTGAGTGATGACAAAGCTTAGGCCATGATCAAGAGAGTGAGTTGCCACTACTGTCAACAAAGCAGAGGCTAAACAGTCATCTACATGTCATGTCAGCTATTAAGATGGAGAAGAGCCGCACTTCAAGTCAAGACAATCTTCTAGGCCCTAAGTATTTAAGATAAGGAATTTCAGTTAATTACCCTCCTTCTCTCTAGTTTCTAACCAATAAAAATGGCTAATCATAACAATAACAATAGTTCAGCACTCACTATGTGTCAGCATTGTTCCAAACACTTTGCATATATTCAAATATTCACAATATTTGAATATTCAAATATTTGAATATTCAAATATTCAATTTCGTGACAGGTGGCATTATCGTCAAAACTGAGACATGGTGTAAGCAACTTGCTTGGTATGGGTTATAAATGCTGGGGAGAAGATGTGGACAGAGTTGGGGTGAGAGAATATTTTATGGAAAGTATGAGCCAAAGAAAGTGAAGAGAGTGTAGGAAGAAGTCTGCCTGTCAATGTATTTTGCACATCAGCAGGGGCCTGGCGAGAAATGGGTCTGAATGAAAGAGATTCCTAAAAACCAGTGTTCACAGTTTGAGCCTGGTTTGGAGGGAGGAGGCAGGAGGACAATGACATAATCAGAACTATCTTGAGATGATTAAGTTTGGGATATGAAGAAATTGGAGAGGGGCTGGAGCGAAAGGACAAAAGTCAGGGTTCCTTTGGTCCTGATTATATGACAGGTAGTGAATGTATGAACGAGGAAGTGGTAGCTAAAGGTTAGATGAACAGACAAATTTGATATATGTTGCAAACATCAAAAGCAACGTTTTGGTAACTGTTTGGATACAGAGGATGAGGGAGAGGGAAGAATTTAAATTGAATCCAAGGTTTCAATCCCAGTGACTGAG
Source organism: Pteropus alecto (assembly GCF_000325575.1). NCBI lineage: Eukaryota > Metazoa > Chordata > Mammalia > Chiroptera > Pteropodidae > Pteropus > Pteropus alecto. The sequence goes on from NW_006430735.1 coordinate 5,022,250, forward strand.
TGAACTATTGGCAGAAATTCAGGAGAGACACTTTGTAGGGGCAAGAGGGACAGCTGGACTTTCAAAATGTGTAACTTGTTGTGTGAGGAGGCCATCAAGTGGTTGGCTGCAGAGGAAATTGGAAACAAAATTGGAACTTAGAGTCTGGGCTAAAGATGAAGCTTTTGGCATCATTTGCATGGTGGTGATATGGTTAACTTGGGGCAGGGAAGCGGGGTATGAAATCTCTGAAGGTAGGAAAAGGCAGAGAATAGAGATCCTTGAAAGACATCTAAATTTGGACACAATAAGGAGGAAGAGGAGACAGAAGGAGAGTGTAACAGAAGGTTAGGAACACTTCAAATTATGCCTCACAGATCACAAGGAAATGGAAGGTTCCAGAAAAGAGCCTATTTAGTAAACCCTCAGAGAAGCCAGGAAGAATAAAGCCATTTGGAGTAGTTGGTTTGAAGGTTATAAGGATCAAAAGTAGCAATAGAAAAATAGCAGGTGGCCTTGGATGGGAAGGAGGGAGTAAATCATTGCAGAC
>NW_006430735.1:5022825-5032409 GCF_000325575.1 Pteropus alecto
ACAGCCCCTCAAAGGGGTAAGACATGTAAAGGAAAGTGCTTTGTTTTGTTAAGATAAAGGGTCCCACTTAAATCTATTTTAGGCAGAGATTAAGGAGCCATAGAGAGGGATGAGTGCAGTAGCAACAGAAATACTCTCCCTAGCAGAAATCACAGCAGGAAGAGATACTAAACTGTTTTCTAACCTTATCATAAAATGGACCAGAAATCAAAGCTGCCATCCCTAACAACTCCCATGCAGCCTTTCGCTTAGAGAATAAAGCACCAGTGGAGCGGGATTATTTTGTTACCATTTGCAGGTTGTATAACTCGTAAATATTCTACTTGCAGGAGAAAGGAGGACATTTTAATCCTATTTTTCAAAAAAAGATATTTAAATACAGCAAAGGACCAATGTTATTTCACTCTGTATGAGGCAAAAGGAAATAAGTAGAAAGGCAAAAATATTGATAGTGGTTAGAGTAATGGCTGATTTAGGTGGCTGTAGGCATAGGCAGGACAACTGCTATAAACCAGCAAAAATCTGCTCCATTGTCCCTACCTTTCCCGGGCGGTACTGGGCAGAGGATGTCAGAAAGGAAAAGGGGAAATGAAAAAGAGAGCAGAGATGAAGAGAGACTCTGTGTTCCTAGAGAATGTGCACACCCTCCCTCTTCTGTGGGATGGGCTGGGTACCATATATGTCTCTGTATGTTCAGAAAAGATCTCTGGGGCTCCATCACTGTCACATTGCTGCACAATCCTCAGACACAGAGAAAAGCATTGGAGGTCGTTAGCACATCTCTGTCTGGACATGAAACTGGGCTCAGCAGCAACAAGAGAATTCCAGAGGGGATTTGTCTCTCCTCCATGCTTGGATAATGGCTCTTCCCTGATACCCAGGGAAGAATAAGTTCAGTACATGCCTCACAGTGTATTGTACACTCAGTCCTGAATAGCCGGGCTGCTAATATAATTTAAAGAGAGACCTGGCTGTTCACCATCTATATATAATATATTCATGATAAATCTCTCAATGAGGAGATATAAAGATTTCCTGTTTCTGTACAGCCAGAGGAAGTAGAGCATTAGGCAAGTATCCAGTGAGTCTCATTAACAGAGACAGTGCATATGGAAAATCCAGGGGGACTTGCTCCACATTTCTAGTAATAGCAACAATTTTTTTACCTGAAATATGCTAGTAATTTTCTCGCTTGCAAAATTGCCTTTGCCTAATGATTAGTAAATATATTTTTTCTTAATAGTTACTGAATATTCTCCATGTTCTAGAGACTACATAAAAATAAAGCGTTATCACCTTTTTTCCCTTTTTCACTTTATTTTTGAGAAGATGAACTAGTAAAGCCATCCCAGAATGATTTATTTTCAAGAAAATGGAAATAATAAACCATAAAATGGCGTTTTATGAAGTTCTATATTATGTATGAAATGACTAAGATTTAGTAAAATGGATAACTGGTGACAATTATTATAAATTAAAAATTTTAATTCTAGTACAGGTTGTAATGATTAGGAACAAAGTTAGTAGTATCAGAACAAAGGTGTTTTCCCCCTTGATTTTGCTTGCAAAGCAGAGCCAGCTGTGCGAGTCCCCAGTCTCAGAGCAAGTCACAGAGCTAACTAAATAACAATGGCTGACTCTAAGTGGAAACCAATGACAAAATGAAAAGTATTCATTAAAGATTATTTTCATCTTAGAAATATTTTCTTACTATAGTTAGAAATGTATCTATCATGATCACTCATACTTTATAATAATTGAAGATCATCTCAGTGTCTAGAAGGATACCTATCCACCTGTTCTTTAAGGCAGAGGAAGGGACATCCATTTGATCATTTAATAGCAGATTCAGCTCAGTAATAGAGGAGTTGAAAAAGAGGCCATATAACTAACCTGCGTTGAACACTTTAAGATGTTTATCTGATCTGTCAGTCATTCCTACTGATTCATTTTTTACATTAGTAAAATAGTATTTACAGAAGCATTAAAAGCAGTCAGGTTTTTTTTTTTTTAATTCTACCTTTCCTAGAATTTAGATGCCTGGGATAAACACAGTTTTCATGCCCTTTGTTTCAGTGACTGCATGAATAAAGTGGACATGCCACCATTAAGCATCCTTCTGTGAGGGACACTCAAGCAACCTCCAGTTTGTCTCTGTTAAGAATATTCTTCCGCAAGCATCTTTGCTTTTCCAAAATTAATTTATTCCCTCAAAATAGCTTTATTGGAATAAATTACTAGATCAACTAGTATGACTATTTTAAAGCTCCTCTTTCAAAACATATTTCTAAATCGCTTTCCAAAAGGGTATTTATTAATTTACCTTACACCGGCAATATATAAGAATTAATAGTTTTACTCCAGGGCTTAACAAGCGGCTAATAAGACTACATTGCTTTTATTTGTGCTTTATTTTCAGCAAGCTTGAAAATTTTTGCAAGTACAGTACTCACATTTTTTTTGCATATTTGGTTCTTAATTTTTTTTTTCTTATCAATTTGCTTATTTTTGCCAGCTCCAGTCTCAACTGCTTTCCTCATCTTTATTGCTTTGTACAGGCTCCCATGATTCATTCAGCTACTGGGTGGATGAAAAGTCCCCAGTGGGGCCTGACCAAACCCCAGCTATCAAACGCCTCGCCAGGATCTCCTTGGTGAAGAAGCTAATGAAGAAGTGGTCTGTGACTCAGAACCTGACATTTCGAGAACAGCTAGAAGCTGGGATCCGCTACTTCGACCTGCGTGTGTCCTCCAAGCCGGGGGATGCCGACCAGGAAATCTACTTCATTCATGGGCTTTTTGGCATCAAAGTCTGGGATGGGCTGATGGAGATTGACTCATTTCTTACGCAGCACCCGCAAGAGATTGTCTTCCTGGATTTCAACCACTTCTACGCCATGGATGAGGCCCATCATAAATGCCTGGTTCTCCGGATCCAGGAGGCCTTCGGAAGCAAGCTGTGCCTGGCCTGCAGTGTGGAGAGTCTGACACTGCGGATCCTGTGGGAGAAGAAGTGCCAGGTAGATGAGCTTCCAAGGGCAAGAAAGGGACTGTTTCTGCCTTTTCTATATCTCCAGCTATAAGGCAGCTTACTCCAGAGCTCTTAGGCTAGAAGGCAGAGATCATGTGGAATATTGAACATATGCTCACAGATTCTTGGGCTTTAGGACAGCTCCAGGGGCTCCCCCTGGGCACCCTTGAACTGGGATTAACACCTGCCAAAAATTTAAAACTTCTTTGGCATCTAAATGGACTTTGATTGGCCTGGCCAGAACAAGACCGAGGCAAAGTTGTAAAATTGGACCTGTTGATCATACCATTTTTCTATCCTCTATTGAGTCCATTTTCACTCTCTTAGTTGCCCTTAGGGATAGTCCGTTCATACTGCCTTCAACTTAATGTCCCATAATCCCTGCCAAAGGGATTGATAAGTGAAAGCATTAGTTGGCAAAGGCATGCGAAGCGATAATCTCAGGTGTGTTTACAGTTTAAAAGGCCATCTTCACAGAATTTGGGTCATAGTGGGAGAGAGAGTTAAGAAAGGATGAGCCCATGGGAGGGATCCAGGCTGGGAGACTATTCCCCAGGTTTCTTATGCTGAGAAGGGACCCCAAACCTAGACCTATGAGAGACGTACTCAAGAAAAAGAATGGGGGCCTCAGATATATTCTGCTCTGAAAACAAAGGATAATACATAGTGGGAGAGGAGAGCTCCAGGACAAGTCAGCCTCCAATTTAGACTCTCTTTAAAAAAGAAAAAAAGTAAGTACCTTTCATTCATAGTTGCTCACTTATTTAAAGATGCATTAACCAAAGCATCTTAAAGAGGCAGTCGTTTTGAACTTAAAGGAGAGCTTTTAATTAAAAGTCAATTAAAGATTATTAACTTGCAAATATTTATTGAACAGCAAGTCTATGCTAAGCACCATTCTAAACACTTGAGATAAATTAGCATATAAGATCAAAATCCTTGCCCTCATGGAGCTTTCATTCAAGTGGAGGGAGATAAAGCATAAAAAATAAACATAAAAAAAAATACATTATATATAGTGCCAGAAAGTGATAAGAGCCATGGGAAAAGAAAGTCAAGCATGGTAAAAGGGAGCCAGGATTCTGTGGGATGGAGGATGGGTCGCAATTTTAAATAGGTTGATCAAGACAGCCTTCATTGAAAGATGACATTTGATGGAGCTAGTCACGTGGATATTGGCGAAAACTCTTCCCCAGCAGAGGAACGAGCCAGTGCAGGGCCCACAGCAGGAGTGCACCTGACATCTTTGAGGAAGAGCAGGGGGTCCTGAGGCTGGAGAGCAGAGCGGCTCAGAGAGGGAATGGGTGATTGTGTAGGCCCCGAGGCCCTGTAAGGACCTGGCTTGTACACCGAGTGAGGAGGGAGCTGAGCATAAGGGGCTGGGACTGACAAGTTTTAATGGTATTCCTCTGGTTACTAGGAAGAGACCGGAGTAGGGAGAGCGGGGGACTTAGGGAAACCAAGGTGGAGACTATTAGTGGGAAGCAGTCAGATTTTGAATCTATTGGAAGAGAGAGCCAACCCGTTTCCTAATGGTTGGGCTTCGGTGTGGGAAAGAACGAGGATTTGAGGAGGATTCCTGGGTTTGGCCTGAGTAACTGCAAACATGGGTTAAGGTCCTCGACTCCACAGAGGCTAAGGAGTTAATTCTTACTAGCTGTTAAAATTTGTCTAAGCTATTTGTCCTCACTCAAACATTCCTAAGTGATATTTTGCCAAATATTTATCACACCTCTCCCTCTAAACCTGAATTTGTATCCATTCAGACTCACAGATCTCTTATAATGCTAAATAATGTAATAGCAAAAACAATAACAATAACAACTAATATTTATCAAGCCTTTACAATATGCTAAGTACTTGGATTAACTCCCTTAATCTTCCTAACTGCACTGTGAGATAGGTATTTTGTTATTTTCCTCATTTTACGGCTGAGAAAACTGAGGCATAGAGGGCTTAAGCAAGTTGCCCATGAGAACATCATTAGAGAGTGACGGGGCCAGGATTTTACACAGGCTCTTTGGCACCCGGAGTTCCCACAGTTTGTGATGCTCCCAGGGCTGTTCACACATTCTTGGTGATTTTCACAACTAGTTTCATAGATTATGCTAATAAAAACACCCTCTTTTTATTCATGAGCCCCTATTATCAGAGGGTCTAGAGAGTTAGCAGAATGGGAGAAAGGGAGGAAGATCTGTAAGAGGGCTTTTGAGTCCTGGCGTTCAGGTAAGGTTAGATTTGAGTACAGCTAAATTTATAAACAGATATCTTTTATAAATAAAATTTTATTACTTTGTACACAGGTAGTATTCTGGATGAGCTTCTATAATGCATACTAAATTGTTTTGAAATCTGGAGTAGCAGTTATCTTCAGGAATAATGAATGGTGTAGACAGTGAATTTCTAGTAATGACCTATCAAAGCTTTTAAGTGTGGGCTAATCTGTGCCATCCAAATACAAATACGTCTAACATTATAAGAAAAGAGACTGTGATGACACATCAGAAAAAGGTAGAGTGTCATCAATTTGAATTCTAGGATCTCCCCATTCCCCTTTCCTGAAGTTTTTCCTGCCAGGTCTCTTTTTAAAAGCAAAACAAAGATCTCAAACAGAGTCATCAGTCATCATCTCCCTGCTGAGACAGTACCATACTGGTGGTTAACCTTCAAATACTCATTATGTCATGAGCTGCCTTACATGTAACCCCCAGAGTACAATTTAATAGCAATAAATGTACCACCGTTCAGTCACATTTCATGTACTCAATATGCAGTTACATCACAGATCACAGGTATCTATTTGTATGTTAGTGGCCTTGGGTTTTCAGGGTACAATGAATTAGAAAATGTAATCTACAGATTGGCAGTATTTAGAATCTTACTGAGAAGGTATGAGCATATGACACTAGTAAAATATAAAACAACTGATGTGCAATTACAACATAAAACTGCCTCAAATATACTATATGATGAAAGGGGTTTTGTAACCAGCCAATTGAAAAATAGTACATAGTATAAATCTACATTCCAGGGCCCTCCAGGAAAGGACCAATCAGAATAAGAGGGGATGAATGAAGGAATAATTCTCAAAGGAAGTGAGTTTTTAAATTTGAGTCTCTACAGAAAAACTGAACATAAATTGCTGAGCTGGAGGGGAGAGTATTTCAGAGAAAAATACAGAAAGGTGAGATGGGCAGGCAGATGCAAAGCACAGGCCCTGGGCAAGATTTACTGCCCCTAAAATTCTGTAGAATAAGAGTTGGTTTCCTAAGCCAACCTCCTACTGTGAACAGAAATTCTCCATGTAACCTTTAGGATCAGATTGCTCAAGAAGGCTCTTGAAGAAAGACATAAAACCCCTTTCGCATAATTTGTACTTTTTGCATCTTTTTCCAACACAGAGTAAAGAATAGCACTGTCTTCGCATCCCCTGCCACTCTGCCCAGGGGCCAGGCAGCATGGGAACTGGTCGGATGAGCCCTGTCAAGGATCACACAACCTCCAGCCTCTCCCACAGTCCATTTCACAGGCTGGCTTTCCTTACTTCTGGACGCAGGAGACCCAACCTTCCAAACCAGCCAATTATACCGCCAGCAGGAAATCCTCCCCAATCTCCCAGGCAATCTGCTTATAGTGAGCCTGTGATTAACCTCATTAACACATGTGTTTACCACAGGCATCATTAGCAGTCAGTCAGACATTACTCAAAACCACTAAAAACAAGAACAATTCTTAGCCTGTTCAGCGCTTCGAGCCCAGCGCTCTAGGCCTTCCAGAGACGTTAGGCAGGCACCTTAGTTGACAGCTAGACAAACACACACTGGAAACAAGACACACATTCAGAGCCTTCCTTCTTGGGTGCCTGGAGGATTATGCTCTCAGGCCAGCTATCCAAGAATTGCAGTCCACAGAGTGTAAACACGCACACTGAACATCCCTCCAGGTAGAGATCACTGGTTCCCAGAGGGGGAAAAACATATTACTTATAGAAACCTAAGCAGCAGAGCTCTGAATTGGGACAATCAAAATAGCAATTCCCTATCCCTTGGCTGCCTCTCAGAAACTAATTAATGCTGTAGATGTGGCTTGCTAATTATTTTCAAAATCGCCACCATCCTGAGAGGTCCCACTAGAGACACATTGCCTCCTGAAAGGCTTCCTGCCTTGAGTAGTATGTTCCTGCTCTCTCCTGGGAAGGGGTATTTCATTCAGAGTCAGCATGCACAATGGAAAATATGTGTACTCCCAAATTAGATCAATGTGTTCATCTCAACTCCAAGTGCTAAGTGTCATTTTCATGAGCATCTGAGTCATAACTTGAAGCTGCAGGGGTTCTTCACCTGGGGTTGGAAGAATTTAAGAAGTCCGTGAATTTTTGATGGGAAAAGAAAACCAACTACATATTCTCATCAGCCTTTGACTGAAAATTAATATACCCATAAATTATGAGTACAGGCAGTCACCCTCAGCCATATGGACCCTACCTGTGACTTCGTCCATGTAGAAATCACAGATATTTCCATATCACATTTCAGTTACTGCAGATATCTTGAAATATCACCTATACGCATTATTAATTCAAAAACGTAGAACTTATTAGACTTACCATAAAATATTTTTATTTAATGTACTTATTATGAAGCATATACTTTAATTTATTATAAATTCATTTAATATATTGATTGCTCTATTTCCATCTCATTGATTTCCTTTATGATCCTATCTATTTTATTTTATGCATTCATTTAAATCGTAGTCTGAGAAGGGGTTCAGGAATTTGCCATACTCTCAAAGTTGTTCATGACAAAAATAAAGTTAAGAATCTTCAAGTCAGATAAATACAAGTGCTTAAATCTTTGTTTTTTGATTTTTCTAAAAATATATATAACTCTTGAATTTCCATGTTTATATTTGTTTGCCTTTCCTCCTAGCAGTCAGTGTAAAGCCAAGGAGATAACCTTCAGCTTGTTCATGAATTGCTCTCCTTTTTCTGTTTTGAATGTTTCAGGTTCTTATTTTCTATCACTGTCCTTTCTACAAGCAATACCCTTTCCTGTGGCCAGGAAAGAAGATCCCAGCACCCTGGGCAAACACCACAAGTGTGTGCAAACTAATCCTCTTTTTGGAGACCACTCTGAGTGAGCGGGCCCCACGTGGTGCCTTTCATGTCTCTCAAGCAATTCTCACACCCAGAGCGAAGACCATCGCCCGGGGCCTAGTTGGTGGCCTCAAGAACACTCTGGTTCACAGGTAAGAATTTGCCTCCATCCCACAAGTAAGCTTTAAACACACACACACACACACACACACACACACACACACACACACACACACACACATTTTTTTCTCTTCTGAATAATAGCAGTAAAGCCACATACTGAAAATAACAGCAAAACAAAATATATTTGAAAAAGCTGTGCATTTGAGGTGGCTCGCATTAACCATGGCCAAAGGATCTCTAAATACTTTGTTAGAATGTACATATCATGCCGTAAATACTCTCTAAATGTTGATAGTAAAGCAAAGAACTTTGAGCCAACACCAGTCCGTTCACTTCCGGCATGGAGTACCATGGTGTTCTTGCCCCTGCACTCATAGCTTCTTAATAAGCATTAAATGAGACTGCTGTGAAAAGTGCTGGGAATTCAGAGATGGCCCTTCAAAGACATGGGGTGAACTTCTCCCTTCCACAGTGACAATGAGTCCAAAGAAGTAGCTTAGGATGCCACCCACCATGCCATAACTTCAAATACTTTCTCAGAGTAGAATTAATCCTGACTACAATTAAGCAGGAGAAGCATCAGAAATTTTGTATTAGACGATGTTGTTTATCCTGGACACCAATTGATGATAGGTGTTGTCAAGAAAAAGGATGCCTTGTATATATGTACATGTATGTGTGTATGCCTGTGTCTATGTGCATGGATATATATATGTATAAAGGAGCTGTTATAAATACATTTGGATAATAGAGCATCCCTTGCACCCCAAGCTGAGGAAGCTAACTAATATGCTCGTGTAAAAGGAGTATTTACAAGAATCACTTTAGTTCCTGAGTTCCAGATGGTGAGCCCCAGATTTCAGACAGTGAAAGATTCATCCAAAAGCATGTCCATCTCTGATTTTGGGCAGCATGACTTCAGGTAACAGGAGTTCACCTGGCAGAAGTTTGGATAGCAAGGAGCACCTGAACGTCTTTTTCTCGGTGAGAGAGCTCCTGATGATGGTGCCATAAACAAAATCAGAAACCCCTTTTTGTTTGGCTCGACTAAGTCTTGGCCGAATTACTTGTGCTGAACTTGGAAAAGTGCATTTCATAAACCAGTGATATATCTCTGAAAGATCCAGCATTATGAACTTTCTTTTTTTATAAAAGATGTTCAGATATCCTTACCATTTTCCTCATGCCTTTGGTAAATCTATAGATGATTTCCTTCCTTCCTTCCTTCCTTCCTTCCTTCCCTTCCTTCCTCCCTCCCTTCATTTCTATTTTCTTTCTATAGCACATAGGAATATTTAAAACAAATTCTGTTAGGAAACAGAGAGATAAACTA
>NW_006430735.1:5032470-5049325 GCF_000325575.1 Pteropus alecto
AACAAAGATTGATTACCTAGGAGGAGATAGGTACAAAGATAGCAGATGAATAACGAACTATCTGCCCTCATAAAACTTAAAGTCTATCAGGAAAAATAAGCATGTAAATTCCTATAAAACAATATCAAAATCACTGTTATAAAAGGCTAGACAGAGAGCTATACTAATAAGAGGGCATATTTAAAAATAAGGTAAGTTATATCTGTATAATATATTCTAAATATACAGTACCCTCTTGCAGATGATTTCATTTTATTCTTAGATTAAACCACCCTCTAAGAGAGCACATTGTCTAAAGCACATTACCAACCCCATTTCAGATGGGGCTCAGTAAGGTTCAGTGATCCAGACCCACACAGCTAGTAAGAGTCAATGATAAATCTCAACTCTGGACTTCTGATTGTTGGACTATTGCCTTTTTCAGTATTCAGTACAGACTTGATATAGCATATTTCAGGGCCCTGTCCTTTCTGCCCCACTGGCATGTAATTTTCTTACTAGTACCGAAATCTAAATTTCTGTTGTTTAAGCCACCCAGTCTGTGGCATTTTCTTATGGCAGCCCTAGCAAACTAATGCAGTCCCTTAACAATGGAGTGGCCTTTGATAAATTTGCTAAGATTTTCTCCCTAGTTAAATGGGGTTAATAATACCACATATGATTGTAGAGTCTTAACATGAAAATGTCTACCACATTACCTGGCAGAAAATAGGCATGCCATCCCTATCCTTAAAGAAACCCAGAAACACAGTGGAGTGGGCTTCAAAGCCAAAGGGAAGTCCCTAACCTGCTGCTCTGCAGCCCTGGGGACGTGGTGCCTGGGATCTGTCAGCAATATCTGGCTCACCTTCTGCACTGATCTCTCATCTTGGTAAATAAAGGCCAGGAGTTAAGAAAATAAAGTGGCTCCTCCACACAGCAGGTTCTACATTTCCCTTTCTTCGTGCGTAATCCTGGTTATTTGATCTTTGCCTTGGGGAAAGTTGACACATGCAACCCAAAGCTGACACAGAGAGTTCTTTGTCACTGGTGAGCGCAGGTGCATGCCTTTCCCACATTTCTCTGCTCAGGCTCCAGGGATCCCCCGAGGTTTGGCTCCAGCTTGGAGTTGCCACCAAGCCTTTAATTCTCATTTCCCCATGATGACCAGAAGATGGCACCTGCATTTCATACTTAAACAGTGACTAGCGATTTTAAAAGGAAGTCTTGAATGAGTCAGTACTGCTGTCGCCTTCATGTGAACCACTGTGTATTCCAGGTCTCTACATCCAAGGGAAGACTATATTTGTGGTCCTTCATTCTCAGGCCACAGCATTTTGCCACCTAGGCAGCACGATGTGACTGACCACTTTAGGAAAGTTTCTTACCCCCAGCCCCAAACTCCACCGTTGATGATTCCTTCTCTTATGCCAAACACATGTGTAGTGCTTACTGTATCCCCAACAAGGTTCTATGCACTTTGCATGTATTTATTTAATTCCCAGAAAAAATCTATATGGACTAGGTATTATTCTCATTTTACAAGGGGAGAGACTGAGGCACAGCAAAACTGAATAAGTTAAGGTCAAATTGAGATTATTATGTCTTTGAGAGTCCCAGTTAAAAATGGAAGTATCCCAGTGATGGTAGTCTATTAAGTCATAATCAGCTATTAATATAAAATGCAAATCGATTTATGAGATGTGTTTTAGCCCATAGCTTATTATAGAATCTACTGAATGAGGGGAGGGACCCAAGACTGATTATAGTTGTCATGATAAGAGGAAAAGAAAGAGGAGTGGGAGAAAATGCTACCAAGGCCTTGATAAGTTGTGTAAGAGAAGACTAAGAAGTCAGGATGTGTGCTCAAGGAAGGGAGGTCAGCCTCCTAAAAGAAAAAGAGAAGATGACAACCCAGGAGAGTGTACCAATGGAAGAGAAAGGGGCTCATTCAGATAAACTTTGCTTATTTTCGATTTTGGCCTAGAATAAATTCTTCCTAAAAAAAAATCTTCAGTCCTTTAACTAAAATGTAAGCCCTAGTTTGTATCTTTCTTAAAGCAGTTTTAACTTATCAAGTATTTAGTGAGCTATTTTAACCATGGTGTAAAACTATGAGGACACTCCATAGCTCCCTCTTCTCTACCCCTGCCCCGTACTAATATGGAAAGTATCACATAAATTGTCATTATAGTTTATGTCACTAAATCGTGAGCTTCTATGCACAAAATGTTCTGGCTATCACATATAAAGCCCTCATATTATAAAATGAGACTGACAGACTGTGTTTATTGGACAACTGAGAAAGCATTGGTCTATTAAGAAGCCACACATACTGCTGGAATAACTGTATATCTACGTGGAAAGGGTGAACCTTGACCCCCTACTTCACACCATAGGTAAAAATTAACTTGAGATGGATCTTAGATCTAAACATAAAAGCGAAGCCATAAAACTTTTAGATGAAAAGAGGAAAATACCTTTGTGACTTGGAAATAGGCAAAAGTTTCTTAAGTCTGTCACAGATACTATAAAAGAAAAAAAATTGGTAAGTTAGACTTTGTGAAAATTAAGAAATTCAGCTCACCAAAATATGCAAGTGAAAAAATTAATAGACAGTCTCAGGTGGGGATATATCAAAAACTATATCTGACAAAAGACCAGCATCCAGAATATATAAACAACTTAGCAGTCTCAGGTGGGGATATATCAAAAACTGTATCTGACAAAAGATCAGCATCCAGAATATATAAACAACTTCTACAGCTCAACAATTAAAAGAAAAATAAAGGGAAAAAAAGAATGGTAAAAAAATTGAACAGATACTTCTCAAAAAAGATATTCAAATGGCGAATAAGTACATGACAAACTGCTCAACATCGTTGGTCATCAGAAAAACACAAATTAAAACACTATGAGATATCTTTACACATCCACTAGAATGGCTAAAATTAAAAAGACTGATAGCACCAAATTTTGGATAGGATGTGAAACAACCAGAACTCATACTTGGTCGATGGGAAGATGTAATGGAACGACCTCTTAGGAAAAAGATCTGGAAGTTTCTTACAAAACTAAATGTAAACCTACCATATAATAAAGCAGTTTCACTCCTTGGTATTTAACTAAGAGAAATTAAAATAAATGTCCACTAAAAGACTTGTATAAGAATGCCCATAACAGTTTTATTCATAATAACCAAAAACTGGAAACCGCCTGCTTATCCATCAATTGGAAAATGGATAAACAAACTATAGTATATTCACACAATGGAATATTATACATTGATTAAAAAACAAAGTACTGATACATACAAAAACATGGGTGAATTTCAAAACCAAAATGCTAAGTAAAAGAACCTCACACACAAGATTACATATTGCATGGCTTATATGAAGCTCTAGAACAGGCAAATTTAATCTGTGGTAGAAAAAAAATAATTTAACTGTTGCCTCTGGGAAGATAGGGGCAGGGATTGAAGGGGACAGTGCATGAAGAACTTCCTGGGGTGCTGATAATTTTCTGTACCTTGATAGGAGTATGGGTTATGTGCATACATTTGTCAAAACCCAACTAGGTTACAGTTAAGAGTTGTGCACTTTAATGGACATAAATAAAATGAAACCCTAGTTAATGATATGCATACTGAGTATTTAGGGGATGTATATAAATATTTGCAGTTGGAATTTGTCAAAATATAAGATGTATTGATGAGAGGGTAGAGTGACAGATTGGTGAATAGATGCGCGATAAGCAAGTATAGTGAAATATTAGTGGTAGAATCTAGAGGGTGGATATACTTATTATAATTTTCCTTCAGTATAATATGTTTGAAAGTTTCCATGATAAAAAGATTTATGATAAAAAAATTAAAGAACCTATTAATAATTAGGCTCTTGATATAGGTTTTTCAAGGTCCTGTTGACATAAATCTCTTTGGTGCTTGGGGCAAATAATTTCTTCCAGCATAAAAACTCTAAAAGTACTATTTTCTAATGGGATAGATATCACCTCATCCCTGAAAGGGATATGAAGCTTAAATGGACAAATTTCTGAGGGCTCATGCTTTTATTGAGATTTTTTTGTGACATTAACAGAAATGTTTTATTTCTCTTTCTGGAGGAGTCCTTCTAAACTCTGCCCTCTGCCCTCTCTTCCCCCAACATCTTCCTCTGTATAGGAATCTTCCTGCCATCCTGGACTGGGTAAAAACTCAGAAGCCTGGAGTCATGGGTGTCAACATCATCACATCTGACTTCGTGGACCTGGTGGACTTTGCCACAACTGTCATCGAATTGAATGACCTCCTACAGGAGGATAGAGCTTTGGCTAAATGCTGATTTAATTTTTATTTAACTCAGTGTTGAATTTGTTGCTCCAGGCTAGAGTTCTGAAGAGTTTCTGTTATGATGGTCCCTAGGCAATGATGGTGAAGTGAGTAAGAGGAGGAGGGTTTTTTTTTTTTTACCTCCTCAGAGCCATTTGGACAAAATTACAGACCTTGTAATTGCATTTTTCCCAAATGAGACTTTTGAAAATCTTAAGTCCCAGGGGAAAAAAGCATGTTTCATGTGATCAAGGTTAGAATCTCCCCAGTGGCTTATGATATTGAATGCAATATGGCAATGGGGTCTCCAAGTTCCTTTGGGGTACTGAGTATTCCCCTAATTGACCTAGTTCCCTGTTGTCTTCCAGGATGTTGTGTTTGAGTCAGTGAGAAGACTGAACCAGAAAGGCATTCCGGGTCAAAAGAATGGCTCATTGCAGGTGCTGCCCTTCGGGGTGGCTCAACATCAATCTGGGGCTTTGAGGGGATAAAGGATCAAGCACCAGTTCTCCCTAGACATGTCGAATGTCACTTCTTCCCTGAGAGAGTAAGACATTTATCACCAAGGTATTTCAGTCACAAGCTGTTCTTGCATAGCTCGTGCTTTGTAACTGATCGACTTCATTTTTTAGGTAAACAGTGCATACCGCCCTTGGTGTCAGAAATGTGTTTCCCAGTTTTAAAGCATTGATTCCTTTCTATTTATTTTGGCTCCTTCTTAAAAGTGGAAGGAGCAATGATGAGAGTTCTTTGCAGTGTGAGGCCCAACAAGAAATAGACATGCATGTTTGTTGCACGCCAGATTTTTTATTATTCTGTAGCTTTTCCCAAAATAGCTGCCAGGTAAGCACCTTCATCATTTTGGCAAAGTCCTCTTTGGAGTTGGATCTTCAAGCCAGATCTTGGAATTGCATCTTGTCGTTGTCTTCCTGGAACTCAGGTCTATGCTCTGGGACACAAAGCTAATGGAAGGAACCTTGTCGTGACACCAGGGAGGCAGACACAGGATGCACGGGAAAGTGCAATGGATTTAAGGAGGATGCTCCAAGTGGATTTGGAGCCATTCTGTAACTCCTTGAAAACAAGACTACCTCGGGGACATTTAGGATGACTCGCATGTCATCAAGTGAGAAATGCCCAGTGTTGGAACATTTTCAGTTTGTGTCTTGATTGTTCTCCTTTCTTCAGGTTGTTTAGAGACTAATAATCTCCACTGCATGAGGGCTTTGAAACTCAAGAAGGGATTTTTATTATTATTATTTATAAGAGGTGCCTATCTGTGACGAGCCCTCTTATGTTTCTATTTATTTATTCACTTATTTATTTATAGATTTAGTATCTTCAGTGCTCCTTACCTCAAGAGCACTCACAAAGGAGCTTCCTGAACTTTTCTCAGCAGGCCCGATGCTGCCATGGTCTTCCTCCCGCACCAGGACCATGCCTCTCAGGACTGTGAGTGACCTCTGACTCTGCTATAGACATCCTGGTTCCCCCAGTCATGTGGGGGACGGTGTTCATGTGTGGGTCGGTGTTCATGTGTGGGTGTGGTCCAGATCTGAGAAGCCACGCACTGGGACAGAAAATGAAATAGGTCATAAAGAACTTTCAGTTCTTGAGGAAGACCCTCTATAAGAGAGTTGAAAAGAAAAGGAGCTAGAAAGAAAACTGGGTATGGGAATGCTCCTCAGAACTGTGAGAATCCCTAAGGAAGTGTCAGCTTCTGGATTCTTAAGGAAGAAAGATAAACATGGAATCCTGGATGGATGTGCGCATGTATAAAGATCTTTGGACCACCTCCCAGCAGCTTCCCATTTCTATTTTTCGATGTTCATAGCTGGACTTGCATGTCACCTGCAGTGGGGGATAGCCTAAGGGAGATACTAAAAGCACATGCACACTCTCAACTCTTGGTCTTCCAGCCTTTACTCTGTAAAGTAATTTAAGCCCTGGCCTTTTGCTTCCACAATTGAGGAGGTCACAACACAAACACTTCTGGAAAAATCTGGTTTAACTTTTCATTTTCTTGCATTTGAACCACTCTCCAAAAGGGTTTCTGGGATTTTATTTTCAAATTATTTTCGAATTATTTAGCGCCTTCTCTAGAAAGGAATAAGAAAGTGAGTGCCCTCACTTTCCCAATTTTCCTTCAGTTCTGATATTAAACCAGTGATAAGCTCTGAAATCCCTGGCTTACCCTCAGGGTTTTATTTGTTGTTATTGTTTCATGTTGGTCTTATTTTTAATTCTTGGTCAACTGCTAGGGACTAGATGGGTTCCCCTCTTCAAATCTTAATTACTTGGCAAAGAGATAAGGAGGCAAGAGGGGAATTACTCTTCTCTGTTTTATTTGAGCCTCAGCTTTGTCCAGGTGCTCGGTGCTATGAGGCCAGGTGTGTGACAGACATCTACACAGGATGCCAGTGACACCCAAGGGCTGCTGACTGTTCAGTGAAATGTTTACTTGATTTTCTCCTTTAGTTTTAAAATATATAGTTGCACTTGGGTTGTACCATTTAAGTGCACCTCAGTGTTTGCATGATAGGTCATTGATCATGACAGACAAAGCACTGAAAATGGTACCAAGGTTGCATGCATGGAGTCCTGCTCTCTGTGGTGAGTGCAGATGCTCACTCCTTCATGCTGCTTTGGGTTGACAGTCTGGCTTGCATTTTGAAATTCTCTGCAGGAGTTCTGGGAGATAGAAGGAGGATTATTTACAGTTCACCGTTGGTAAACACCCTGGAATTGGCAGAATCCCTGCCCCAAGAAAAAGTTGTTCAACATATTGCAAGGGATATGTGTGTTCTGCTCCTTGTCCTAAAGCCAAACAAAGAGAGTCAGTGATGGGACAGGCAAAATTGACTTCAGTTCCATGACACAGTCTACAACTGCCAACAATAAAAAGGGTGACTCAACTATATCACTTATTCTCACAAATTCTGGGGACCTTTCAGATCAAACAAGGCTATCATCTTTGCTCAGAGTTAACCTCAAGATCATCTAAAAATGTACTTGCTTGAGCCAAAGAGGGCATTAGGATTTGGGGCCACAGTTACACTGAAAAGTTGACTGAGTTTTCATGTGCTCCCTGGATCATTTGCCACCTGGCCACATTTCCATGGCATGGTGGCAAAGGGGACCATCACGGGTTTCGGTTAGATTAGAACAGTGTTTAAAGGCTTGAATGTGGAGCCTATTAGAGGTACCACTGTAGTTTCTTGGGTACAGAAGACATTCTTAGGATTGGAGAGGTCAAGATAGAATTGATAGAATAATAAATTATTGAGGATTAAATTTTAAATTAATGGCAGATATAAATGGGTCATGCCAAAGAAAATATTATATATTTGTTGTACTGGACTTTAGTTATTAAATTTAGTTATTTTCCTTAGTGCTGAGTCCAGACCTTGAATTCTTGAGAACAGTTAAGTCACAGTCCAAAACCAAGATTTTATATAAACTCAAAGGAAAGCACATGATCTGAGCCCAGGTAATGATCATTCTTAAGAATCTTAGTTCTTTCATGACCTCATATTCACATCACAAAGTTTATGTTTCTATTCAAGAAGATAATGTGGTGGAGCATTCTAGAATTAAACACATTTTGTGGTGTGACTGGATTTTCTGTTTCGGTTTTTCTGAATCTTACCATAAGAAAAGTGCTTCCCACAGAGATGTTATTCCAACCCAGCTAGAAGGCTTAGTGCAAAGCTAAAGGTGGGGAAACAGAAGAGATGAGAACTGAAATGAAACTGCCTGTCTTCCTGGGAAGCAAAAGGGCTATACAAATCCAGACCATATGACAGAATTAGTTCATATCACAGTTGAAGTTTTGTAATGTTCTTTATTGGCTGACTGCAGATTTTTACTGTTAGATTCTGGGAAACAGAACGAGCTAAAGAATGGGGCACAGCCATGAGACTCCCATCCCATGACTGAGCAAGGAAGTGATCCTATGCTAAATCTGAGTTGGTTCTTTCAACTGGAATAAAGATGCCATCTGCTACCTTAATGCTGTTTTACAAATCTTGGTTAACTAGCTCCCCAAAATATCAGGTCCCTAATGATAAGGCTAAATGCCTTATGTTAAGGGGCTTTGCAGTTGTAATGTGTCCATGTGTCGCATGTGTGCAGAAGTGCTACTTGGGTTCATTTCTCTAAGTAGAAGTGGTATGGGATGGCAGAACTTGTCCAACGGTGGCATCTTTAGTGATGCATATAACGAGATGAGGAAGGCTGAAAAAATCTTCCAACCGTATGTGCGCTCCTGAGAGATGGGCTTTCCCAAACACACTCCAAATAGTCATGTTATGACACAAGCTAACGAATAGAAATTGATAACATCAGACTCCAAATTAACAGGAAGTTTGATTTGTATGACACAGAACATGGTTGTTCCTCTAAATTCCACTAACTTCCCAGTACAGCTTGGCCCTCTGCTCAGACTGCTTCCTGATATTTGCCACCATGGCTTTGTCACTTGTAAGTGTTGCCTTGAGACACACCGGAGTGAACTGGTTGGGTGACAGCTGATTAGCTGGAAACTTTACCCTTAATTCCAAGTGATACTGAACAGCTTTTTACTGCCCCCAAGGGATCCACTATCTCTTTATCCTCTGGATTCCCCAACTTCTTACTAGAAATAGTGACAAGTCACTGTATTGCTGAATTGGTCCTCACCCAGAGAACACAGTACACAATGCTATTGATGTTACTGAAATAGCACAATCTTAGACACTGAAAATACTCTAAGACAACTCTTTGTATCCTGCAGTAGATATAATGTTCTAGTCTTAGGACTTTTTAAATTCATTTCTAAGCCACATAGTTTGGGTGAAATATTTTTCTTCTGATTACTAGGAATTCAATTCCATAGTTTATTGAGGTAACCCTATTAATAGTCTGGAGACATTTTTGATCTCATTCCTTCTCATCTCCTACATAGAATACCACTTTCTCCTCTTGTCTCCTGGCCATCCTGTAACATCTGCTGATCATTATTAATCACAGGATGCTGGCAAAACTTATAAAAGGAACATATATTCGACGATGCCCAAACGCACTCTTATCACAGTGGTTTTTGCTTCTCAGTCTTCTCAAATGCATTATTCTGCCCCTTTCCTCACTCCCACCCAATCACTAGAACTGTACCTGATGGGAGCCCAGAATTCGGGGCCAGTACTTCATTCAAATAGCAGGGGCTTGCTCACAAGCTTTGAGCCCAACAAGAAGCACAGCACTTTGAAAAGTCGAATAGGCCTTTGGTAGCTTTGTACATTTGCAGTTTTACAAGTTACTAGTTTATAGCACTAATAACACTTCAATTGTGAATCTATAATATCAATATGATAAATACTAGTACATATTCCAGAGACAGTGGTACTTTGCTGCTATTATACTTAATAATCTACACCCCAGTTGATAAGTATTACATACAGATTGTGTATGTATTGTTGTATTGTGTATGCATATATGTGTTGTGTATATGCCAACTTTCATACTTAATCTCACTGATCAGCAGTTAGAAAATACAGTAGTCCCCCCTTATCAATGGGGGATATGTTCTAAGACCCCTAGTGGATGCCTGAAACCGCAGATAGTACCAAACACTATACATATTGTGTTTTTTTCCTGTACATGCATACCTTTTCACTTAAAGGAAGCACTTTACAGCTTCTCTTTAGCATATCTAAATTGCCAGCATTGCTACTGTTGTGCTTTTGGGTCATTATTAAGAAAAATAAAGAGTTATTTGAACACAAGCACTGGGACATGGTGACAGTCAATCTGATAACCTAGATGGCTACTAGGTGACTAAATGGCGGGGGAGCGGGTACAGCATGTATGTATGCTGGAATCAGCTATGTCCTGGGAGGGAGGGAGCGGCATGGAGGAGATTTCATCACGTTACTCAGAACGGTGCTCATATTGAAACTTATGAATTGTCTTTCCGGGTTTTACGTTTAATATTTTTGAACTGTGGTTGACTGTGGATTATTGAAACTGAAGAAAGTGAAACCTCAGATAAGAGAGGACTACTGTACAGATATTGTCATAGTGAAAATAAGTCTTGGTCAGTTCAGATGATGAGTGAATCTGAAAATAATCTACTAGATATTATATTTTATCCTCTTGCTTGTTTTATATTACAGTGCATGCTGTTTGCTAAATTAAGTAAAAATAATAATAAATTATACCAATTCTAAGATTAGAATTAAAATTTTGCATATATGCTGCTTGATACTCTGAAATGTATTTTGTGGCATAATTATCCTATATTCATATACATTTCACTTGACATTTTTCCCCCACCTGATTATACTGCTTAATTGAAACTAAAACATTGTAAAGCCAGATTACCTCATTTTAACTGTGAAAACGTTCAATAGACATGACATGATGTCTTTTCTTGTATTTGATTTGAACTACCTACATAAGCTTAAACCTAATAATAAATATAAAACTTCAGCAGGCACTTTGTATGCATGTTTTATTACTGGGCCACTTTTAATTTTGTTTTAAAAAGTTATAGACTTGACATCAACAAAATACTTTATTATTACTCTATTGGATGAAGACCCTTTCAGCCTGTCGAGCACATATTGGAATCAGCTGAACACTCCCGCAATCCCCATGGAGAGCCATGCGTGAAATGTGCACACAGCCTCATCACTTGGCCTTTTATAAACTTCATCCTCAGCTGTTTCTAGTAAGCTTAGGCCAGGTCCCGCTAACCGTGTTCTCACCTGACCCCCATCTCCAGCCCACATTACTGTAAGTGGCTGCCAAACGCCCAGAAATAGAACACTGCGGAGAGATTATATGTTTATGTGTATGAAGAACAAATAAGTGTGGGTCTACAGCTTCTGTTGGCAAAGAAGACTCCAATATTTTCCTCATTCTTAATTCTTTATAATAGAATATCTTAATTTCAACGAATTTCTCTTTTTGTCCTATCTTCGACAAAAGTAATGTGTTGAGGTGAAAAAACTATGTATGAATTTAGCAGAGATCAAATCAATTCTAAGCAATCATTCATTTCATATAGTTTAGTGTTAGAACAGGTAATCAGGGGTAATTATATTTCTGTTCAAGTTCCTGTAGCAATCGAAGAACATAGTCATAGTCGGAATTTCCCGCGTGCACTTTGTTATCGTTTAGTTATAACCCGCATAGCGTAATTGCAAAGATTCTACTGATCTGCCTCAATTTCTGAACATGTACTTAGGTTGAGATATTGCCTCTATGACAATGGAGCTGTTACATCATGTATGAACTCTTTAATATCTTATCACCAATTAGTTTATCATGTTACAACTGGGTTATAAACATCCTACTTAGCACAAGAGTTAAGAACAGGCATTTCAGAGATGCACTGACCTGGCTTTGTATCCCAGTTCTCTCATACCCTGCCTGTGCGACCTTAGGCAAATTAATATCTCAAAATATAGGATATAGGACTAATAATGGCCACTATGAAGGGTTATTTAGAAGTCTAAATAAGAAAGCATATGGAAAGTGTTTAGCACAGATCCTGGGAAATATAAATATTCAAGAGTATTAGTTTTGGTAGTAGGGTGGGAACTTTGTACCTACCCCTGCCAAATAGCACCCAACACTTTCTTCAACATGGTTGATTGCTAACCATTGTATTCATTGGTGAATGATTTAGCAGGGACTGATTACAGTAATGAGAGATAAAACAGATAAATTCAGACAATGAAAGAGAAAGTTACACAATCACTGGACCAAATATACATTGCCCAGAGAGTGGGATTCATGCCACTGGTGGTATGCGAAATGATGTGGGGTGGAAGACGGCCACATCCTTGAATAGTATTAATATCTTTAATCATGTAATTATTCTGATTAGCTGAAAGAAAAGTCTTAGCTTAATGACGAAAACTCTCTACCCTTTATTTATCTAGCAAAAACAAAAAAGGCAATAGTATCCAGCTAACATTTATTATCATTTTGTTTATGTTATATTTATTTTGTGGTTACCTTCTCTTTGTAGAAGTGATCCTGGGTTTTTCAACAGTGGTACAAAATTTCCTTTCAAATGAAATTTAAGTTTTCTAAAGAGTCCTCTGTGAAGAAGCTATGGAAGTAACCTCAGTTTAGAATCCTTTCCAGGTTGAAAAAAAAAAAAAATGCAGTTGATTCTATCACACACTTTTGCCAAGAATTGAGTTTGGCTGTGCTCTTTTTGAACATTTAACCAAATAATAAATACATAAACTGCTATTTGAAATAGAAAATCACCTCTTTTTTAATATAAGTTTCTTTATATTTTCTGTAGACGTCCTATGGAGAGCATGTTCTCTCCATTGTCATATGCTGCAGTTTAAACAAGGAGCCAGAGTCACTCAGTCCCACAGACCTCTGTGCAGGGTTCACATGGAATGCAGAGAGCAAACTCCATTTCTTCAGTTTGGAAAGTGATTCCTTTTCTGTGAACCCCTGGAGCTAATAGTCCTGAATGTCCTGGATTTTTGTTGTGTGTGTGTGTTTTTTCCCCCAAAGGAATTCTTCTTGCTCAGAAGTATGTTTCTTTGCCCTTCCCTTTGCAAATCTGCTCACTATGACCAAAGGAGTGTTATTATTTTTAAGACTTGAAAACTTTTTTTTTTTTTTTTCTAGAGAGGGTGAGAGGTTGCAAGGGAGGGACAGTGGCCAAAGCCCATGTGCCTGAAACCTCATCCAGGATGGCCTGGACGAGTGCCAGTTAAACAAAAGTGCTAGTTAGACCAGGGTGTTTGCACAGCTGGGCAGTGTTTTGGGATAGCATGGGTGGGGAAGAGGACATAGAAGTGTCAGCCTCTGTCCAGTAGCATCATGAAATTGAGAGAATCCTTAGGTAAGCAGATGACTTTAATCTAAGGGGCCTGGTGTCTAAAGAATAGAATTTATTCTGTGGAGAAAGGCTCTAAGGAACAGAGCTCTTATTGCAAAAGGAGGCCACTGAAAGCTGTTCTTTGTTTAACCCAAGAACTTCTCAGCTTTTTGGACTGAAGACTTTTCTGCCCTGATCCTCACTGGGTGTTTATCCAATCTGGGCCCAGGGAGTCTCATTTCCAGGCCTCTGTGAAGTATAAGGGGATCTAGAAGAAGATGTTAGATTGCCTTTTGCAAAGGTTTCTTCCACCAACAACACTGTAAGTGTAGAACTAATTTGCCATACAGCAGAGGGATCAGTGGACAACTTCATTGGAGCCAGACACCCCGAATGACATGCAAAATTTGTGCACTTTTTTCCTGGTAGAGGATCCATAACTTCATTGAATTCTCAAAAGAATCTATGATCCTAAAATGCTGTAAACCATTGCCTTTTAAGTGCCTCTTAGAATGAACGATCATTTAAATGTTTGTAAGTGAGCAAAGATTCAAATTTAGACTAGCGCTAAAAAGCCTTGGTCCTTCTTATTTAAAAAAAAAAACTACACTAAGACATATGAATTTATTGATTATAGGTGCTCTCTATTAAGAGGCAAGGTTGGATAGAACAAGCTAAAAAGAAACAGACTAAGGTAAGTCCAAAGAATCCTGAGAGACAGTTAGATGGGCTTTAGCAAGATAGGGTGTTGAGAAAGCCAGAGAAACCAAGCACGCAAGCAGGCACGGAGGGACGGCTGAGCCCTATGCACAGATCTGAGCACACATGTTAGAGGAAAATGGGTACAGTAGAGCAGCAATTTCCAACCTTTTTGGCACCAGGGACCAGTGCTCCTATGACAATCTAGTGCCTGATGATCTGAGGTGGAGCTGAGGCGGTAACAGTCTGCGGCCCAGGTGTTGGGGACTCCTGCAGTAGAGCTTTCCTAGAGAAGAGCAACTAAGAGAGTGAAGGGTCCAGAAGTTATGTCACATGAGAAAGTAGGGATGTTGAGTTTGGAAAAGATGAGAAACAAGTGACAGGAATATCTTCAAATACTTTTAAATTGTTACATGACTGAGATTTTAGAATCTTACGATTTTAGATGTAGAAGGGACCCAAAAACACGTGTCTAGGCACTAATGTTACAGGAGAGAATACTGAAAACCAGACTGACTGGCCTAAGGCAGAGCTGAGACTAGAATCCAGACACTGAGTCCTTTTCCAGTGTCCTTTCCAATATTTTTTAAATGCCTCCATGAGTGCCTAGTATGCTGAAAAGAGCTAGGACCCACAAGTTGCCATTTCAAGAAGGGGGAGCTTGGCTTAATAAAGAGCATTCCTATGTGGATTGGGATGCTACGCGAGAGAATGAGCTGATAATCACGAAGATTTTTGAGAGAGTATGTATTAATTTCCTATTGACGCTGTAACGAATTTAGTACAAACTGTGTGGCTTACAACAACACAAGTATTACCTTTCAAATCTAAAGTCAAAAGTCTAAACTGGGCCAGCAGGACCATGTTCCTTCTGGAGTCTCTAGAGGAAATTCCATTTCCTTGCCTTTTTAGCTTCTTGAAGCCACCTTCCTTTGCTCATGGCCCCTTCTTCCATCTTCAAAGCCAGTAGCACAGCACCTCCAGCTCTGCTTCTGTCATCACATCTTCTTTGATTTGGACCTCTCTAGAAGACTCTTAGGATACATTGGGCCCACCTGGATAATCCAGGATAATCTCCCATCTCAAAATCCTTAACTTGGTCACATCTGCAAAGCCCCTTTTACCATGTAAGGTGACATATTCACAGATTCTGGGGATTAGGACATCGACATCTTTGGGGGCTTTTATTCATCCTACCATAGTGTGAATCATGCAAAGTACATTGACACTGATACTGGTTTTAAAGAAGACTTGAGTTCAAATCCTGTCTTCAGCACCTACTTGCTGCATGACCATTATCGCTTTGAGCTTTTGTTTTCTCATCCATAAAATGGGCATAAAATCTCAAAGTTATTATGAGATTATATAGAATGCCCAACATATTTTGTGCGTTCTCAATAAATATATTTGTTCAAGGAACTTCCAGATGATTCCAGACAAGAATTCAATAGAAGAAATTTTATTCTTAAATAGATTTGATAAAGTGATCTCTACTTGCTAAAATAAAAAGAAGTGAAATAAAAGGGATTTTCTTCTCCTGTGTACTTGTCTACTTTACAGATCCAATTGTAAGGTTATTGTTTTTGTGGATAGTTAGTAGCTAATAAACCCTGCTTTTTGCGCGCGTGTGCGCGCGCACACACACACACACACACACACGCACGCACACACACCCTGCACACAGTACTGCTGTCTAGTTTTGTCACCAAGATCTCTGGTTGGGTTTGAGCAAGACTAAGATCCTGGCCTGATGTGTAATGATTGGCCAGACTAGGCAGCTGAGACCAGCTCAGGCTCCCTCCTTCACATCTGTCAACATACCTGGCTGCAAGCAAGTTACTGCCTGTTACCACTATCTGCAGGGGCCAGAGAGAGAGAGAGAGCAGAAAAGGAAACAGAGGGGAATACCTCAATCTCCTGCTTAGGGAAAAGTAAAAGCCTATGTGGATGCTTCTTACCAACATCCCAAACTCCAACAAGGATTGGAACAGTCGTGGGCTGTCACTGCTGAGTCAGAAAGAAAACTGAGGAAAGACTCCAAATTGAATTCAGCAATCAAGGTAGGTGATCTGTCTGGTCCTGGCCCTTCTCTCAAGATTACAAAACAAACATGTTGCCCGGCCTTGTGACCAGATCGTCGGATGATGGTCTACTGAAGGAGATGTGGGAGATGTGGACGTGTGTTGGAAAAACTCAATCATTTGTCCACCAACATGTTCTGAAAACGGGCTGTATTTTTCTTCCATCTTCTCTCTCCTCTGAAAATTGTTGTTCCTCTACATATTTCAAAAGTTTGGAAAGTTTTTTTTATCTTTCATTATAAAAAATTATATTTGTGATTTATTGATATCCTTCCAGCAGTCGTGGTTCTGCAAACGTGGCTTTGTTCCAGAATTATGCTTACATGAATTCTTTCCAAGATATACCAGAGTGCACATAATTCTGAGGAACACACTGTCCCTGCAGAGGGCTGTCAACCTCAAATGACAGGATCTCCCAGGAAGCCTATGCTTTGGGACCTAGGGAGTTAAAATTCCTGAAATTGCTGGAGCAGAATCAAGCCTGTTTACCTAAGCTTATCACCCCGGGCAGCCAGGTCAATCATTTACTGAGGCAGGGCTGTTTGCTACCTTTGATGGAGGACCACTAAAGCCCTTGCCTGACTGAATGTCTCTATAGAAGATATCTGTCCCTGAAGCTGTAGCCCATATTCTTTACTGACCAGAGTGGTTTTTATCTTTCCTGGAGTAGTAAATGCCACAAGGTCCTTCCCAGCTCCATAATAAACGCACGTGAACAAGATCTATGCTCAAACCAGATACCTGATATCACCTCAGGCATAGATAAGGAGGCCCTATTTTTCTGAACTTCATTTAGAGAAGGGGTTGGCCCATGTATTAGACAAGGTAATGTTTGACACTATTTTCGTCAATCATTTATAGAACTGAAGTGAATTCGCTTTGCTGAGGTTTGTGGCCAGAAATTTTAAGTGTCTCAGGCAGTTAACTAGACGT
>NW_006430735.1:5049363-5080451 GCF_000325575.1 Pteropus alecto
TATGTGAGATTTGTGGCTTGTATCTGGGGCTAACTCTCAGAAATGTGATGGAGAATTATGGAAAACTGATAGATATCTGTGAAGATATTAAGCCCTGTCTGACCAGTTCCCAGAGGATGTTTCTAGATAATACAAGTGATGGAGGGGGTTTTGAAGAGGGGGAAATGGTGTCGGGGCATTCAATTGCATTGGCCAGGTTTTCCCACAATACTGGAGGCTGCCTTAGGGGCAGACACTCTTCCCTGTTCTTTCTGTGTAGCAGACAACTCAAGGCCAAAACACTGGTAGCCCCTGAGAGTACATCCAGTTTTTCTTTCCATTTCATGCAAATTAGATATTAATTGGGAGCGGGATGAGGAGGGGAGGGTATTATTTTGGGATTGATTAGACTGATTAGACTAGATAGACATTGTCATTCCTTTTACATGTTAAGAAATTAGAACTCAGAAGTAAATTAATTTGCCCAAGTTCACAGTTAGTCAGAGGCTAAGCAAAGATTCTTCTCAATTCTGCCTTACTCCCAACCCACTGCTTTTCCTCTGCAGTCATACAGTTGAACACACGCAGGAGTATAAATTTGTGTGTGTGTGTGTGCACGTGTGTGCGTGCTCATGTACACGTGTGTGGTGGGGGGTGGGGGTTACTAAAGAAAGCAAAGCAGACTATCGGAGTCAGAGGTTCTTTATCGGATGTGCCATACCCAGGCCAGTTGGGTACCACTATGATCAAAAGGCCAGCATTGGACTAGACTGGATATTTTTGGTGAGAGGTGAGGGGGTGGGGGTCAGATAAGGAACAAAGAGAAGTACATCTAGTGGTAGAAGTTTCTGGAGTCTTCCTATGTAATCAGGAATATTTCCTAAGTAAACCCATCCAGTTCTCAGGCAAGATTTCTGCCGCCTTATATTCCAGAGACTCAAATCCATGAGCCCCAATTAAGGTACAACATCGGGACTATTTCCAAGACAAAAATGACACAATCCTAATTCTTATCTGGGCATTCAACAATTGAATTACTATCTCATTTTACCTCAGTTAATATCCACTCATCTAAATCCAAGGGACTTGGGCAAAAAGAGACTTAAAGCAAGAGGAACCATCAACATTCTATCATATCAAGGTTTCCAGTACTTGTAACCCAAACAGACCCATGTTAGCTTAGAGTCCAAATGGCTTGTTGGTGTTATTTAAGAGGTAGATGAGTAATGTGCAAAAGCAAGCCTCCCCCTGCTCCCCTTGCTCCAGTTTCACTTTTGTTCAGATGCATCCTAAAAATTCCATTAGCCGTCTGACAGAAATTTCAAAGCAGCCACAATTCCTGAGCATTTACAAATTCGAGATAAAGAAATGCCTTCATGAAATGTGGTTGGCTAATCATCTCTAAACAAAGAGTTTCTCTTTTTCACTGACCCACCTCATACATACCTAAGAGTCTGATAGCAGAGGCATCATAAATAGGGATTGCATCACCAAGTCCACAGACTCTCCTCTAATACAGCTAACCCTGCCTGAACTTCACTCACATGCTATCCTTTATGTTGACTAAAACATTGGGTTAAAGAGAAAAATAATGAAGCTGAAATACAAGGACTCGAAAAACATCTCACCTTTATCCAGTGCTGATTCTGAGCAGGAAGTGAACAGTATACTGCCTTTTTATCTACATGTTTTTTCTTTAATTCCTGGAACAAATTTATGCAACTTGCCCAAATCACAGAGCTAGTAAAATGAAGTGAAATTTGAGTCTGGGTCTGTTGAACTCAAAAATTCATATTTTTTACCACTCTGTTCTGGGAAAAATTACCAACCAACAGTATCTATACTGTTTGCATTCTAAATGTAAAATTGTAAGGAGTCCTTTCTAAATGATTTGCTTGAATCCCCAGAGTATGTATTTATTACTCCCTCCCCAGGTGTTCTTGATCCTGTACAGGCATCAAACCCAACATCACAGTGATTTTCCTCTCCTCCAGGAAAGTAATCACAAAACGCACATACACACAAGCACACACACATATATGCACATAAACATACAGCACACACACTAACAATAGCTCACAGGTCAACATTTTAATCTCTTTCTGAAGCTATGAGAGAAAATTGTTTTTATCTCCTAGTTCACAAATGTTGTCGTGCTTGTTTATTTGATTTTAATGTAACATAGAAACAATTTATTTATATCTATTATACTGGGATATTTTTAAATTTTATTTTTGTTGTCAAATTTCTGTCTTCAAGAAAGCTAAATATGCCAAAACTTTCCTATACGGTTTTATTTAATCTTCATAACAGCCCTGTAAGGGGAGTGCCATTTTCAGATAGTATATATCTTTTCAGATAAGAAATCCGAGACTCGATAAAGGTGAGTGCCTTTCTCAACACTGCTCAGCTAACAAGTCTCGTAGGTCTTGGGACTCCGAATTATTTGCTCTTTTTTTTCTAACACACAAGCAGTTCTCTGGATTCTTAAGGTTTGCAAATGGTACAAATGGGACACACGAGCTATTTTCAGGAATTAAAAATGCCAAGTGACTACATAGCCTGTTCTCTGGCTACAGGGACCCACTCAGATATTGACTGCTTTGTTTTTAGCTAGGATCCTATTAGGTCAGTGTGGTAATGTTGTTACTCTAACTAGATTTTCACTGAGTAGTGAAAATGAAGACACTAATTGTTACTTAATAAAATCTGCCTTAAAGGCAAAAATCTTTTAAACCTATGTGCCCATGAGCGAAGTAAGATATCAAAGAAATTCTTGCTGGAGGAAAGGTAAGAAACCACTGTCCTCTAATCTATTGCATGCCTGTGGGACAGAGTACATGGGTTGGGGTTACAGAGCCCCATGGTGTCTCCTGACAGACACAAACTCTCTCTTTGTTAACTCTATAGCATGCCTCCTGGAACAAGCAGCTACCATATGGTAGGAAACCTAAGGAAATTCTCCTCCGGGCTGGGAATTCATCATGGGTGTAGGCCCAATCCCTGTAGAAACTAACTAAAGTTACAGGAAGAATTATTGTGCCCTATGAATTCCATTCTGGTCGTAAAATGCTCTGAGGGATTAGGGAGCCCTGCATCGGCTGTGCATCTACAGGGCACTGACTTTTTTTATTCCTAATGCTTCGCTGAGAACTGCTCCTGGCTGGCTGGCTGAATCTCCATCCCCTGTGACATTCTTATCTGCATTCTTCCCTTGGGGTTAATATGCACCTTCATCCCACCTTGTCCCCATTTCTGAGACCTCAGAGGCTCCAAGGATCTTACTACAGGAGAATCTTTGGGCGATGAGCAAACAGAAAGAAAGAAACTTCTGCCCCTGTCCCGCACCAATTTGAAAACTGTTCCCCTTCTCTCTACAGCTCCAAGGTCAAGTTTCCCTTGGGAGCAGTTAGAGAACTGAAGGTCACCGAAAGCTGGCAATTCATTGCGCCTTGGAGGGGTTCCCAGGCAGCAAAATGAAAATGAGATTGTTTTCACATAAGACCTCTGGATTGGAGAACAGGATTCAAACAGCCTGAATTTGCAGTTTCCCTGTGTACTTAGATAACCCCCACAAAGCCTAGTAATTTTTTTTTTCTAAAGCCAAAACAATATCAGAAATACTTCCTGCAGATAACTCTAACCAGGCAGAATTCCTTTTTGTCATCACTGAGCTGATGTTTTCAAGGATTCATTTTTTTTTTTTAAGATAAGCCTTATATGGCTCATTTAGTTGGAGCTCTTGTGTATTTCTGTGTAATGATGGCCTTCATCCATGGGGCCTGCTTTGTGGTGATGTCATTAGATTTCATAAGGTAAGCAGCTGAAAACTTATGGTTAGTATGTGAGCAAGTTGCAAGAGAGAGAAAGAAAACCCAGAGGCCAAACAGAGATGTTGCAGTGAATGAGCAGGTAGCAGGCTTCCCTATGTCCCAAAGAAAACCAGCACCTCAACCTGATTCTACCAGTTCTGAGGAGATGTACCTTAAAGGTCAAACATATAAACTTTGTTAAATTCAGCTCTGCTTCCTGGGTAGGAATCCCGAATAGAGGTGAGAACCAATGGCTAGATTTCTCAAAACCTTACTTTTTTTTTTTTTTTAATCAAAATTTATCTCATTTTGTTTCTCTTTGCAAAATGGAAATGGCCCTGATAAGAGGCATTGTTATAAAACATAGTTGTGCATAGTTGTGTTATAGAACATAGTTGTAACTTGCACTCCAACAAATAGAACATAAAGCATAGCCCAAAATAGGCATCCTAATCCTGACTCCACCATTGTCTTGGTCTGTGAGTTGGTGCCAGTTTTTAAAATTTTTGGTGGTGACCCAGTTTGGAGAAAGAATGCATTTTCACTGTAAATAACCACAAACATTTGTTGATGAGTCATCCTCAGTTCTGCAATAGTCACCTTCTCTTTCCCAGAAACATGCTAGACACTGTTTTTAGAACAGGGATAAATAATCTTGAAGGTTTTACGGGTACCAAGTGAACTAAACCATACTCTCCTTAGAGTCCCCTGTTTGTGTATGTGTGTGTGTGTGTGTGTGTTTATGTACTTCTAATTATAAAATATCTTGAAGATAATGAATTCTCAGAAATATTCATGGGTGATAACACGTTAGTAATTGACTATAAATTTAGTAGAGAAAGCGATTTTAAAAATGGCCAGGAATGACTGAAGAAAGCAGTGTTAAGCTGTTGTGCAGAGGGAATGGTGCATTGAGGGTTACGTGTTCTTCTGCCATTGGTAACAGCATGGCACAGAAGGTAGGAAATCATGGTTTTGTTTGACTCTGCTACTACTACATGCTAACCACATAACACTGAGCAAGTAAGTTACTTTGGCTCTCTTGGCCTCAATTTTCTCTTCTTCAAAATGGAGATAGGGATGGTTTTATTGTGTTTAAGTTCTCCTCTAGTTTTGATACTCTGTCTTCTGTGAAAAACTAGAAAACTTCAGATCAGAATGTTCTTTTAAAAATTAAATACAGAAATGGTTTTTATCTCTCTGGAACCACCATCCCTATCTCTTATGTAAATGAACTAGGAGGAATAAAAAAACTGCTAAAGAGATCTCAGACTGTAACCTTGAGGTTATTATAAACGGAGAGGCTAGGTATCAATCTTCCAGAGAAGGATCACACTCAGCTGGAAAAATGCAGGGAACCACATCAGAGTTCTCTTGTTCAGCAGCAACCCTGGCACCAACACAGCTCTGCCACACCTGCGTATCACTAATGCAAGCTCCAGCCATCAGGCAGTCATGACTATTATCCTCTCTTGCGAATAAACAGAGGTTCTTAGAGGTGACTTGACTTGCCCAAGGTTAGAGTGAGTCAGATGGAACTGTGTGTGTTGGATGGGGGAAGGTGGAGTGGTGACATAAGCAAAAGGCTGAAGAATGAGGGACAGATTTGTACTTCCTCTGAAGTTAACAAAACAATGGCCAAGGGCTATGGAGGAGCTTTAAGTTTGCTTTGGATCCTGAAAGCATCCCTGTCCTCCTCCCCGCCACGATCCCCGCCCCCCACCCCCCTTAGGTGCCCCGCCCAGGGTTACTCACCAAGGTAGTTGCAAATTGGGTGCCTTGTTCTCTTGTCTCTTCTTGTTAGCTTCATGAAAGAGGCTATTTGTAAAGAAGAGAAGGCACAACAAGGAACAAGAATGCATTAAGGATCTTCCCTGAGGCCCTGAACTGAAAGGGCAGTTGTCTTTGATTCCTCTGACTTCCCTCTTATATTCTGCAGAAATGAATGAACATCAAGATGACTGATAGCATTATTATGTTCCATTCCAAGCATAGGCATTTTTTATTTTTCACCTCTGGGGTTATTTCACTCCTCTCTGCTCTACTTCTCCCATAAAAAGGAAAGAATAATGCTTGCTCACTGTATATGAGAGAAAGCAGCCCAGGGCAACACTGTTCAAAGGAAACTGCTAATTGTACCAAGCACTAAGGCATGACCGGGAGTCTAGTAAAGAAAGTATGTAGCATCATGGTCCACCCTAGTTTACTTTATCTCTCCAGACCCATGCCCAGGGAGCTCTAGGCCCTGAAGAAACACACTCACAAGTAACTGCAAAGAATCTCTGGTCCAACAAGAAAAGCGCTGAAAGAAATTGAATATCAGTGGTCTTATGTTTCAGTAGCATTCAGAGGCTGCATCACCTTGCTGCCCATTTTGTCTTTTTTTAAAGATGAGAAAGACAATATTAATTATTATTACTAAAGGATATTTGGTAATTTTCCAGGTGACAGGGGAATGCCATGAATTCAGTAAGACTAGGTTGGTTTCCTGTCAGGGTCCTCAAGAGACTTTTTGTTGTACTCAACAAAAATCTTACAGAGTTTTCGTATTCCTCAGTTTTGACTCTATTCCTAATATCTAATCAACTTCTTAGGTAGTACCTTGGGGAGAGGGATGAACAAAACAAAAAACAATGCTTAGTTGATACTCTCTTAAACATATTGGCTACACTCACTTCCTAGAAACCACAAAACAAACAAACCACCACCAAAAGTTATCCTTGGGTTGTCCACCATATATATTCAATTAAGGCAGGATAGGAAGGGGATAGGCTTATCATTCAACCATGTAGTACCTCTTAATGAGGCCTGAGAACCCAAATGGCCCATGGTTCCATTATTATCAATGTCAAACTTAACTCAAATACAGACCTCAATGTTTTCTCATCAAGTTAAAAAAAAAAGAAAAAATGGGTAAGGTACTGAAATATGGGACAATCTCATACATACTCTGATGCTGATGACCAAATGACCAAGCACCGGTTGGCACCTTTACAGCTTTTTCTATGGGGCCAGTGAGCACATTATTGCTTCTTGAATTAAACTGAATTTCTAATATTGAACTGGATCCTCTAGCTTGGCATTTTTTTCTAGCAGGAAAAAAAAAGCATTTCAGAGCGTGAGGCAATATGGAACTCTGTTTTTCTACTTTCAAAACACCATCTGGCCACATATACTTCTACCTATAATCTTCCCTCTGCCCATTGATAGTCAAGGGAGTTGGAGTCCATAGGTATCTCATCTTTGCCAGAGAGTCTGACAGACAGTGAAGGTAAAGAGAGGCATATCTAGTAGAGGCTTTGCAGAAGAAGCAGGACTGTTCCTGATAATCCCTGCCCACTTTTCACTGCCCACTAAGCCAAAAGAAAGGTAGGCAGAATTTTGAACAGAGGCAATTTTATATCATAAATCTTAAGGTATTCGGGGGCACTGAGTGTTTTGCAGTAATTTCAGTGGAACTAAAATAATTTGTAAGTTGTGTGTGTGTGTGTGTATGAAATGCATAAAAAGAATTTTAGTGTGAGAAAGGCATTAGATCAATTTTGTAAAAAGAAACCTTTTTGTGTGGACTATTTCTAGGCATGGGTTACACAAAATCTAGACACATTTAATTTCTGGAATTAATTCAGCAAATATCTGTCCAAATCACAGACCTTAAAGACTTCTATTGATAGCATACCCCATTCTCTAAAATTACTACAAGATATTTTGATCATTTTTAGAAAAGGCAAAATACAAGAACCTTTGGCATGTAAAAAATTCTTTTGATATGTCTAAATAAATCTCCAGATCAGTTAATTATACTGAACTTTAGATGTCTTCAAGAAACTTTTGGCATACTAAATTTCATATCCTATTATCATCTTATTTTATATGACCTTTTATGTAAGATTAGCCAATGAAATTTGAGTAAAAATGATCAATGGATACAGTGGCCTGAGCCCTATTTGGTTACATTGTGGATTTAGCCCACTCTCCAAACATACTTTTTTCTCCTGTTCTATAGATACCCACTCTGACCATGTATGGTTATGCTCAATCTTTGGCTGTTCTCCTAAGGGGATTATCAGAGTTACCATTTTCCTCTTTGAACTGCTATTTCATATGCCTCCAACCGAAATACTACTATTTTCCACATGCATTTACATCAGAAGCTATTAATTCCCACTTACCCCAAGCCGAGGTCATAACAGCATGTTGGAATAAAATATTTTCCATTGTTCTAACATAGAACCAATAAAAAAAATTTATGAATTGCTTAATTTATGCTTGACACGATGCTAAGCGCTACAGATATAGAAACGAGTAGTTCACATTTCTGCCCAGAAGAAGACCAATATCTTATAGAGCAGATAGACCAATAAAGGAGGCAACGCAGCATTGCCTGAGGATGTAAGAACAATGAAAACTGAATACAACACAAAAAAGTTCTAGATAGATGCTCCAGAAAACTTTCAGAAGAGTTGAGGTCCAAATGTTTTTTTTTTAAAAAAAAGGAAATTAGGATTTGCATCCTTCCTTTTTAAGCACTCAGATTTTGGAGAAAAAGCTGCTTCCTTTTAGGAATGTGTCTGAAAATCCTAAGGAGGGGTAAGTACCAGAAGAGAGACAGTTGTGGTAAGCATGGTTGAAAAAATTTTGATAGCCTAGAGAAGGCAAGTAACAGAAGGATCCAGAGAGACCCTTCTAATTAAAAGGTAGGAGCAGAAAGAACTAGAACTTTATCCTGAATCAGAGCCTTTGCCTAAACACAGCCCTTAAACCTGAAACCTTAATTTAGAACCTTTCTCTACAGCCCAAGCCTCACGTGCTCTCCCAAACCCTGGTGACTTTTGCCTGGTGAACAATCTTGTTAAAAATCTCATCTCTGCTCAGTTATGATTTACATTTTCTTTATCCTGGGAGCAACTTTAAACAGCCATAAAGAACAAAGAACAAAACACTGGAGAAATTAGAGTGAGGTCTTTTGATGTTAGCAGCTTGCACCAATCAGAAAGTTCAGGGTTAAAGAACAGGGCTGACCTACCCAGCACTCATGCCAACAGCCTCCATTAACAACCAAGTCCAATTCCAACTTTAACACCACACATTTCGAGCAGGATACAAGCTGGTAGGGCAAACTTAGTAGCTTTGGATCTAGTACAGTTAGAAATCCTCCTGAAGTTGGCTTAGGTAAATATTTAATGTGTAAGTAAAAGCTTTCATCATCTTAAACAATTCACCTATATCCTGAAGTTGGACCAAGAGATTGTTGAACTCCTAATGGACCCACTTTCATGTTGACTTCATTCTTTCATCCTCTGAAAGGAAAAAAAATATATATCTAAAAGTAAAGTAAGATAGATTTAACTACATAAATACTTAAAACTTCTTTTACAAATACTAAGCAAACATAAAAATAAAAATAGTGACCCCAGAAAATGCAACATAAATAACAGGCAAAATGTTAATATCTCTAAAGAGAATTTACAAATTCATACCAGCTAGAGCAATACCCCAGGAGTAAGGCAGAAAATGAACTGACAATTTACAAAAATAGAAAGGTAAACGACCAGTAATCATATGAAAAACTGTTTAACCACACTAAAAATAAAATAAAAGCAGACTTAAACACTGAGATAATATTTCCTTTTTATGAGATTGGCAAAAATTGGGTAACTGCAGGCATCGGTGAGCATGAGGGGAACAGTCAGTTTCACATACTGAGATGATGGAAGTGTGAATCGCTGCAACCTCTTTTATAAGGGCGATTTGTCAAGCCATATAACAACGTTTTAATGTGGGTGATTTTGACTTAGCAAATCCACTTCTAGGACTTACTTTAGAAAATTAGAAGAGTGCATTAAAATTTTCCCATAGTACACAAATATTTATGTAAGATTTGTTGATAGTAGCAAATTTTAAAAGTAGTCTAAGTGTTCATCAGAAAGGAATTGAATAAACACATACACACACATACGGTTTCAGGTTAGAGCCTGGAGTGGGTATTTTTGATTTGGAAGGTAGAAGAGCAAAGGTCATTTCTCCAGAATAATGGAGATAGTTGCAGGCAGATGCACAGGCAAAAAGTTCATATGAGGGCTGAAGCAGCTTCCTGGTGAGCATCTAGAGACTCATGCACATTGGGATGGCAGACAGAGCTAGTCTGTGATAGTTCAAGAAAATTTCAATCCTCCAGCCCTTCCAATGCTTATTCCATGTATTAAAACACTTTCTACTGATAACACACAGAAAGCTTTAATTTTGCTGACTGATAGAGATTCCAAACACTGATACCCAATCCTGGAAGTTCCATATGTAACTAATAAGTGTCTCAGAAACAGCACAGAAAATTGAAGGGAAAAAATTATCAGAAAGAATCTTAGCACTCAAAAGTCACAATGTTTAAATTAAAATGGCTCATGTCCAACCAATTAAATTAAAAAGTAAAACAAACAACTAGTGAATAGTATGATATTTTAGAATGCCAAAGATTAAAAGAACATAAGAACTTCCAGAAGGGAAAAAAGGTAACCTACAAAGAATGTAAATTAAACTGACTTCTGACCTTTCATCAATATCACTATATGATGTTAAAAGATTTGGAGGAAATGCCTTCAAAGATCGGGGGCGGGAGGGTGGGGACAGGACTTCACCATAGAATTCTATACCCAGCCAAACTATAAATCAAGGGTTAGAGAAAAATAGAGACATTTTCTGTAAATTTGGGCTCCAAAATTTTAACTTCTATGCATGATTTTTCAAACAAGGACAAAATCTTAGTTCACTTGATACATTTTCTGCAGAATGCAAGATGATGATGTAAAATCATTTTAACACTACAGATTCATTTTCAGGAGTGTTAAAAAATATGTAGCAAAACAAACTTTCACATTCACATATATTATTTAGAACAAAGTATTGGAAGTATTTAGGTATAAAAATATAATAAAACACAAATATATGAATATGGCAAGATTGAGAAAATAGTACATGAATGACAGAAGTTTAGGAAACACTTTGCTAAAGTAAATGACTTAATGTGTTATCTCTTCCGAATATATTTACATTTTTAAAAGAGACTTAAAGAGCATTGCAAAGCAAAAAGCAAGAACTCATTAGCCACAGAATGCCAGGGCAGAGTACTCCAGGGACTGTTATTTGGTGATTCGAGCCCAAGGATAGTTGAGTTTCCTTTGCTTAGACCTACCACCCTCACCTCCATGGAAGCCTCTGACTGTTTTAGCTTCCCAGGAAGCTTCTCCTACAAGGGAGAGAATGTGAGGACCTGTTGAACTGAGTGCTCTCATGTGCCTACAAGTTCTATTTCTCATTACAAAGTAATACATTTAGCAATCTGATTCATGCATCAGTACCTTTACTTTTACATCCTCCTATATCCCTCTCCTATTTTTAACCCTTGTTGGATTGTGTCTTTCTGTGTAATCTCAAATCTTATTTGAAGTGAGGAGGAGTTTATCTAAACAACATTAGTGACACCAACCTCAGTTTCTTGTGAGTTGCACAGCCCCTAGAACCTAATCACCTATGGGCATATGGATGCACAGAAGTTTCTGGTCCTAAAGAGCGGGAATTAAAACTTGGTGTTGTAGTCAGAATTCTTGGTTCCAAGAACAAACACTAATTCTGAAGCTTTTAGCAGAAAAGGAATTTATTGGAAGGATGTCAGGTAACTCACAGAATGTCTGGAAATGCTAGAGAGAAACACAGGAAGAAAACACTGAAGGCAAAACAGAGCCAAGATGGCACCCCTGAACAGTCTGTTCAAGATGCTCCCACTAGCATTGTCATCACACATAACAGCTACAGTTCCATACCTGGACTCTACCCTCCATCAAAGGCAACAACCATAATCTCTAAAGGCCCCTGAACATTTGCATTCCTCTGTGAATACTCAAAGTCTCAGGCAAATGTAAGTGGTGGCCTGAGCTGTCTAGAAACTGAGAATGAAAACATCTGGACTTTTGGGCTTGGGTCTCCTTATTGAGACTCCCTGACACAGGAAGGCAGGGCAGGCAAAAATGATGAAAGTCCATTTTACTTGGTGACCTTGTGAGGCCCTACTAGAGCAGCCAACTCAAATCTCTCTTTATAGTCACCTCATTTTTCTTGTTAAGTTAAGCAGTTTGCAAATCATAATATCCGTGTTACATTAATTACATTTACATAATGTATATTTCTCATTTCTTTCAAAGTCAGACTTTAAACACGAGTTTCTCATTTAAAATTTTAATCTTTTTATTTGTACTTCTAAATAAATTTGGACAAGACCGAGGAGTCTTTTCTGTTAAATTATATTGGTATGTAAGTTTCAGATTACCTGTGAGACTTTTTCATTAAAAAAAATATATATATATATCTATTTTAAGAATAAGTTCAAAGAGACTGAATGTTCTAATGTAATTAACCACCAACAATGTAAGATGCTTATTTCATGAATTCTTGAAAGAGATTTTAAACTGTGATACTGCAAAACCACTAAACTGCTTAATTTAAGAACCAGAAAGATGTCTCTGGTAAATCCTGGTTAGAAAAAAAAATGTGTGGAGAAACAAAGACATCTGTTTTAATGGTGTATGAAAGATGATGGAGGTATATATTTTTAAAAAATTAATATCAACTGTTTGTTGATACTTTTTGCACTAAATTATATCCATAAGCAAGATTACTATGTTTTATTAGATCTGACTTTACACTGCCCTGTTACGGTAACATTTCCCATGTTTGTTTTAGTCTCCTTTACATTTACAACGTCCTGGAGGGTGGTGATGTTAAATTTAATTTGTCAACCTACGTTTAATTTTACAAGAACCCAGATCAAACTGCTATGTAAACAAGAACTGCCTTGCAGAGGCTTTTTGGCGATTAGGCTGGAGAAGTCACAGCTGAATTAAAAAATATGCTGCCAAGGGTATTTTTTCATTCCCCTCCCTATAATTTTAATGGCTCAAATGAAAGAGCTGTTTTTCTTTAACAATAGTATCCTTGTTAAAAGTACTTTAAAGAGCTGTTCCACTACATTGAAACAGTCTAATTAAACCATAAATATAGCAAAGTTCCAACGGTTGCTAAATCCAAAGAATATACTCCTATCTCACGGTAAAAATTAAAGGTGAGCTTTTCAGTGTGTAGCTCAATTCCCCAGTTTTGGGATTTCCTATCCATTAGACATTTCTTTGCAGAGAAATATCATCAATCTATGAGACATATTACAATGGGATATTATTTTCTTCAACAGAGGCTGTTATTGAAACTACATATTATCAAGGCAGCTGTCCGATTAAGTTTTTATAAAGGATTAGGGGGTTATTTGAGTACCTAACAGCTGCACCAGCTAGGATAAAACTTAGGTTCCCAAATCTTATGCCTCTTACTATATGAAATGAAATAATATAGTCTCTACCCAGGCAGCAAGATATTAATATTTAAAGAGAAAATTAAGTTAGAGACAAAACCTCATCCATTTGATCTCAGAAAATAAAACATTAAACAAGTACACAAATGAAGAATAAAAAGAAATCCAGAAAATATTGTCCCTCCTCTAGAGGAGTCTACCATAGTTTCAGTAGATATAATGAAAAACTTCAAAACATTAAATAAAATTTAAGATTTAAATAAAAGTGTGAGGCATTGAAGAAATTCTGCAAAATAGTGTAATGAGTAACTGCTGAATAATGCAGACAGTTATAATGGAAGTTCAGAAGGCAGGAACACTTCAGGGCCAGAGGTTAAAGAAGAGAGTTGGTGTAATTTAGCAATTAAGACCTCTGAGAAAAGTCATCAGGATTGTCTGAAGTATAATGTGTCAATGTTGGAAGTGACCTAGGAGGTCATCTCCCTCTCTGGTGTTTCCTAATCTTATCTGTTGAAAAGAATCATATGAGAAACCTCCTAAAAATAAAATTTCTGATTTCTTCCTCAGCCCTGTTGAATCATATATGCTAGAGAATATATGGGTCCTCTTCTATTTATATTTAAGTAACTTCAAACCAACTTAGAGAGCTCAAGAAAGCATATATTTTTTAATGTCCCAGGTGATTATTTTCAACTGAGAAGTTTGGAGAAAATTGTTCTAAGTCAACCTTGTGATCACAGAAAATAAAACATCAAATAAGTACCAAATGTTAAAAAAGGGTGGGGTGGGAAGAGAGCAGATGGAGACAAAGTGTGTATGCTAGTGAGTGTATGTTCACATGTGTGTGACAAATAGTAATCACCTGGGGGTAGAGCAGGGAGAGAAAACTTGTGCAAGGTCCAGGTCCAGAGAGCTACAGCCCACTGTCCTTCTCACAATGGACCCTCAAGAGATATCTTGTGTTGACTGAATTATAAATGAAGCAGAGAACAAAACAAGCTGTAACTCTCAAGCATTGATGACCTATTTATTGCCACCTTATGGTCAATTCATTTGTAAAACCTCTAGTTAGAGACACAGACCATGAATCTTAAAGAGTCTCTTGTGGATTGTGTAGCAAGACTGAGTCAAAACACTCAGTGCCTGGGAAAAATTTAAACACCAAGGAGATAAAGAGATTTTGCTGCAATGAGGTAAAAAGTTGAAATTTAAGAAGAGGAGAGGCTAATCTGCCTCTCAGAGAACATATCCAGATGCTTATTCGATTGTGGTAGATTTTGCTGAAGCATGTGATAGAATGAATAGTTTACAAAATAATTTTTAACTGGCTTAGAGGACCTTGAAGAAAATTACTTAAAACTAGCCCAAGCCCTCAGCAAACCACAGAAACATAAACTACCATATGGGGGATAATCTCACTGTGGCAGGGTGGAACCTATGACCTAATGCATTTCTGCATCAGCCCCCACCATTCACAAGCTGGTTCTCTCTGCATTCCTCCGGTCAAAGTTTCGAAATTGTGTGTGTGTGTGTGTGTGTGTGTGTGTGTGTGTGTGTGTTTTAATGAAAGAAATGCCTGTACTGGTATCCTAATACATTCTAAAATTCTACCATCCTCTTTTCTCATAAGCTCCCCACTTTTTTTCATAGCGAATTTGTAAGCACCTTAATAATAAGTTGACTTACAAACAGAAATAATAATATTTTTACATTCATAGTTTATTTCTTGACTTTTTGAGTGTATTTATTTTAAACACCAGAATCAGAGTTTACTAAAAACATCAAGACGTCATTAAATTATTTTCTAACAAAATATTCCAAATGTATTTTTGCTGTGGGTATGGCCTGGAGAGTCCATGGCTTGACTTTTTCATGGCATTGAATCCACAGGAGGGGAGATCAACAACCATAATGAAACCTGGAAGTGGTTTTATAATCTAATAGACGTATGACAGACAGATTAATAAGGTGTATTTTGCTAACGAGTCCTATTGATGTGGGGCCTAGGCCATCTTTAGCCTGAGAGAATCACTCAGGATGATAGAAATAAGTCTGTAGAGTTCAGTGAAGTTTAAGGAAAGAAAGAAAATGTACTGCTTTTCAGAGCTAATTAGAGTAAAACTATAATTTTCTATATATATTTCTCAATTGCACATAAATATCTGCCATACATATGCACATATATGCATGCTTATATACAGGCAGCAGGAAATCTTTGTTTCAGCATGTAAATTTACTCTTTGCACCAATTAAGTTTAAGACGGCAAAAATATACAGTAATAACAGCTACTAAGTGCTAGCACTGGACATTATCCAAATTAGTCTTCATAGCAACCCTATGAATTGATCATTTTTATCCTCAATTTGTAGGTGAAGAAACAAATCTCAAAGAGGTTAAGTAACTTGTCCAAGAGCACACAGCGACTAGGAGGTAAAGTCAGATTTCGGACATGGGTTTGTCTCTCTCCAAAATTTTTATTCAAAGTTTTATGTTGAGATAAAATATTTATTGATGGTTCATAATAGCAACAACATTTGTAAGGCAAGGATCATTAGGGGCAGAGAACTTGGTATATCTGTCACATAGGAAAGGTCATGTGACATCCTGGGTTTTTCATTTTCCATTATTGAATCTAGGCTGTAGCCACAACACTTTTGCAAAAGCATCTCAAGAAAGACATTGCTAGGCAGAGTCTCCCCTTCCACTAGGTCAGTGTTTAACATCCATAGCACATTTTGCCTTCATTTTCATGTTGCTCACCCATGCTCATGACTGATATTCTTTCAGTATGTCTGCAGTAAATTAAAATAAGACCAGATAGCAACACAAAGTGCTGAGCAAAGTTCTTTCGAAACTCAAAAACAGTTTCCAGCAACAGAAACCAAGTTTACATTTTTTTAATTATTTTACCTTATTTGGAGATGTAAGATGTACTCCAGAGACCCCTGCAATCAGAACTTAATGTTAGTGAATCTTTATTAAGGTAAGAGAAAATGTCCTTCTACTGCAAAGACAGTAAATATAGCTCACATCAATAACTATGGTTTCCATTTTCTGGCAAAGTTGAAAAAAATTCCCACTTTTTTTTATTAGGAAAAGCAGCATCTCAGAAAACAAGAAAGGTTTTCCTAACAAACTAGCAAACCTGGAGTAGATTTTATTGAAAATTATGTTTACAGGGTTATTAAAAGGCAGATTTGTGTTAGACAGGGGACCCATTTTATACTGGTCTCTGGAGAAGGAACTAGAAAAAAATGTGCATTCAGTCTGAGTTTTCCACTGAGTGACATGTGGGACTAGTGAGCCTGAGAGGCAGACAAAGCTTAAGTCAGAGCTTACCTTAAAAAACTAAAGCAATGATTTTCCCCATTTTCGGCTTTAGTT
This sequence comes from Pteropus alecto, assembly GCF_000325575.1. Classification (NCBI taxonomy): domain Eukaryota; kingdom Metazoa; phylum Chordata; class Mammalia; order Chiroptera; family Pteropodidae; genus Pteropus; species Pteropus alecto. The sequence continues at coordinate 5,065,895 of NW_006430735.1, forward strand.
GCTTCACCCTCTGTCATGAATTTTAGGTGTTGGGGAGAGAAGAAAGGAGGACAGGGTGCCCTGTGACTCATGCATAGCTCCGTTCAGAACCTTTAAAACTGAGCACATCTAGAGAGCTAACCCCAATTCTGTAAGTGTTCAATTCAATCTAGAACCACAGTTTTATTAAACCTTATTTTTCTCTTCTGGCATGTAGGGTAACTTGAAGCTAGTCATCCAGACTAGAAAACGAGCCAGTGGTTCCAAAAACAGAAGTGGGCTCTGCATACACGTGGGAGTGGATAAAGCTCAAAGTCTCCTTATGCACATTGATTCAGAAAGGAACGACACTGTTGATGAAATTTATCACACAAGATGGGACTTGAGCAAATCCTTCATCCTAAAAAGGACAGGAACCCAGAAGGGAATGACTGGAGGAATGAGTCACTAGCAGCTGTTAAGAATCATAGACCTTGATTCCTGATTTAACTCTCTCCTTTATCTACCCCAGAGGCTTATGGTTCTTGAACTTCAGCTGCATCAGAATCAGCTCCAGGGTTGGTTAAGAGGGCCGAGTACCCCCTCAGAGTTTCTGATTCAGTCCATTGGGATGGAGCCAGAGCATTTGCATTTCTCACAAATTCCCTGGTGATGCTAATGCTGCTGGTCGGATACCTAACTACAGGAACCACTGCTCTGGGTAATACCTGTTTCAGAATCAATCCGGAGGTGCTAAGACCAGTTTATTTACCTGGAAAACATGCCCAACTTCTCAACTTCTTTTTTAAATAGGTGCTTCCATGTTAACCTGAAAGGAGCACTGCTGAAAGATAGAACGAGGGGCGAAAGGCACAGATTGTCAAACAAATGATGTCCAGATTCATCCCAGGACCAGAGCAGTGTGAGCCATGGTTGGCCTGTCCTCAGGGACGTAGAGTAAGGTATCAATTTGAGACCCGAGTCAACCACTTAAGGTTATAAACTTGTTCCTGTCATTAAGCTTTTCTAAATTACAGTTCCCTCATATGTAAAACCAGAAAAAGAATACCACTGATCTCATCGAGTTGTTGTAAGGATTAAATGAGGTAATGTTTAGAAAACTTTAACACAGTGGCTCAGTCATAGTAAGGCTTTAATAAATGCTAGCTATAAGTATTGTTTAATAATAATCTAGCATTATTATATCATTTTACGTAGCTAATATGTATAACATTTTCACTACTCTCAACAAATTCAGATATTGGAAACTGAGGCACTAAGAAGTTAAGTTTCTTGCTCAGGGGCATCTTAGGGAGCTGTCTGAAGTTTTGCCCCACGATACTGCTATCATCATCATTCTAATCCCAGACGTCTGAGTGATCTGATCCAGACCTCTGGGCAGCCCTCCTCAAGAACCTGGCTGCACTCTTCAAGATTAAAGAAGGAGGTATTATTTCTTCGGGCCCTCCTGGAGTCTCTCTCAGCCTTTTTTTTTTTGGCTCACATACTACTGTACGTAGTTTGTGTCTGAAATGGAAAATTTCTGTAACACAATACCCAGCTCTGATCCCCACAGACTCTCAAGTCTCTCTCTGTCTCTCTCTCTGTCTCTGTCTCTGTCTCTCTGTCTCTCTTTCTCTCTCTCTCTCTTTTTTTTTTTTTTTTTGGTTTGTGTTAAAATATGACTTCATGTGCAAAATCAAGCCTCGTTTCCCAGTGCTCTCAGCAAGTTCATAAACATTACAGATTTAAAACCCTTCAGTTCCTAAGAATTCCAAAGAATTCATTTCACTTTTCTGGAAAAAAGAGAGCAATGACAAAGAAGTGAGAAGAGAAATGGAAACAATTAAAATACCTGACCCTGACCGATGCAGGAGATATATCCACTTCTCCGAGCCCCTCCCCCAGTGTTGTGTGATTCCCAGCGCTCCCGCAGGTACCCCCAAGGAAAGACAGCTGCCCTTGGCTTTATGCCCTGGCCTGCAACTGAGTGTGTTGGTCAGTCAGGCAATAGAAACTAAGGAGTTAAAGGTTCAACTCATTGACTCACCAGCTTTCTCCTCTCCTGGAGTGTGAATGCCTCACAAACTGTATCTAATGTGGGCCTGACCAGTCTGAACAGTACAATGGGTTTCCACTGAGTGACTTATCTTTCTGACAACCTCTTCTAGTTTCTTGGTGGCCTGCACAGGCTCTGGAGCCCAACTGTCTGGCGTTGATTCCCAGTTCCACCTCTTCCTAGCTAGTGCCAGTTGGTGACTTTGTGCCAGTTTCTCAATCTTAGTTTGCTCATCTAGAAATAGGGTACAACCTTACCTTGTAAGACATTACAAGGAATAAGTTATTTAATACATCATAAAGTGTTTAGGACAGTTCCTGGCACATAATAAGCTCCACATGTGCTGCTATTATCATTATTATTACTTCTACCCTACTGCCAGTAAGGGAGCAGTTAGGGCTATATTTGCTCAAGAAAACATAACGCTGTAATAGAAGAAAAATAGTTTGATATTCTAGTAAAGGCACACCTTTAGAGTCAGAGAGATCTGAGTTTGATCTTTGACACTGTTACTTAATTTGTGTGACCTTGAGCAAGTTATGCACCTCTGAAATCCAGAAATAAGAAATCTTATTTCTGTAAAATAAGAGATGATAACACCCGGTGACCATAGGATTACCAGGAGTACCCAATGAACTAATGTTTGAGAAGCACTTGACCCTTGGTGGCAGCCAGGGTATGGTAGTTATTATACTGTAAACTGGTCACATGAACAAAGAAAAGCATTAACGCCTGCAAGTTACACGCACGCACACACACACACACACACTTTCAAAGAGTGCAGAGTAAAATAGCACAATCTTGTACATTTTTCTGTCTTTCATGTTCAACTTGGTTTGCTGTCTGGATTTATAAAGTACTCATCACCCCTACCCCCACCCTAACCTTTCTTCTTTATTAATCACATTTTTGGCCCAGCGTATGCATGTTGATATGGACTTTTGCCAGGTTTCATGAGGGAACTATGATGAAAGTATTCTCTGGACTTTCCAGATGATACAAAATGCTATGTGATGAAATGAAGGTACTTGAGATATCACAAACAGGGAAGCAGCACCACTCAATTTCAGGGGGCACTGTTTCCTACTTATTGTATTAAAACCGTGTTCCAAGGGGCACCTTTAACAAGTAATGCTTCTTGGAGTTGTATAACAGAATAGCTCTGATCCCAAAGCACAGGAAATAAGGCCTACTTACTCAGACTTGGACTCTAACCCCTCTTCTTTCTCATGAGTCAGACTCTGTCTTCCAAGCCTTAATTCGTACTTGCTGAGTGAGAAAGTGCTAATCCCCACATGATATAATTGTGAAGAGGAATTACAGTCACCAATTCTGAGAGTTGAAAGACCTACACAGGTCATCGGGCCAACCCTCTCCAGTGCCCTAGAGCAACATATCAGCTCAGTTCTGATTTGTCTTTTGTCAATTAAAAAAGAAAAAAAACAAAGCTTCAGGCAATGGCTTAGAAGAAGTGTTAGAGTTCACCAATCTGCCCTTTTCACGAATGACAGTGGGGAAAATAGGCAGACATGAAACACCTTTACTCTTGGCTTGCTGCACCAGCACCGGTGTTTGAAGTGCCTTAGTGTGACTAATGGGTTTCCCGATGAGGTGGGAAAAAGGAATGATGTTGGCACTCAAGGTGTAGTGAGAAAAATGGATAAACCCAAACACCAGTGGAGGGAGACAACGGAGGAAGGAAAGGACTCCAGGAACCCTAACCCAGAGGCTATTCTTTTACTTTCTTGCTTTCCCTTCGCCCCACCCCACTCTCTTCTTCCATAATGGAAGGAGTATTTCAGGGCTAAAAGTCATCCACGAAATCATCTTCTCCTAAGACCCTCAGTTTTCAGATGAGAAAATAGGTCTCAGATGTCAGACAGTACCAAGCATCCAGGATAGATGATCGATCCAGAAATCCCTTGGCTTTCAGCCGATTTTGAAAATAGAGAGAAATGTACTCAGGTCAGAGTAAGTGGTTCTTTTTAACTCTGTTATATTTATAAAGAAGCTAACACTCAAAAGTAAATTCTGATGCATCTTATTCCTGATTCTTAAACTACTCTGCTGGATCAGACAATCTATGAAGTCATCAAGATTTGAGCTGAAGACCAGAGGCAGCTTATACCGAGCAGCTTCCTGAGAAATGAAGCTGATAGGTAGATGAAAAGACATAGACCCATTCTCTGAATCTTGAGGTAGCCAATCACCAATCGATCACATAAAATTTAGTTTAATATTTTATTGTTGTCACTTCTTCCTCTGCACACACACACAAACACACACACACACACACACACACACACACACACACACACTGAAAATGGGAACAACAAAAGTCTGGAATCAGGACACCAAGATTTTTGCATCTATGTTCATAAAAAATATTGGCTTGTAACTTTTTCTTTTCTTTTTTTTTTTTTTTTGTAATGTCTTTGTCTGAATTTGGAATCAGGATAATGCTGGCCTCGAAAAAAAAAAGAACTTGGGAGCTTTCTCTCCTCTTAATTTTTTGGAATAGTTTAAGAAGTATAGGTGTTAATACTTCTTTGAATGTTTGGGAAAATTCATCTGTGAAGCCATCTGATCCAGGACTTTTGTTTGTTGGGAGTTTTGTTGATTACTGATTCAATTTCATTAGTAGTAATCAGTCTGTTCAGATTTTCCGTTTCTTCTTAATTCAGTCTTGGAAAATTGTATGTTTCTGAAAATTTATCCATTATTTCCAGGTTGTCCAATTTGTTGGCATATAATTGTGGTGATTTCTTATAACTCCTTCTATGTCTGTGATGTCCATTGTCACTTCTCTTTCATTTCTGATTTTAATTATTTGGGTTCTCTCCCATTTTTTTTTTCTTGATGAGTCTGGTTAAAGGTTTATTAATTTTGTTTATCTTTTCAAAGAACCAGCTCTTAGTTTTATTAATATTTTGTATATTTTAGACTCTATTTTATTTATTTCTGCTCTAATCTTTATTATTTCCTTTCATCTACTCTCTTTTGGTCTTATTTGTCCTTATTTTTCTAGTTCCTTTAAGTGTAAAGTTAGAGTATTTATTTCATTTAGTTTTAGTTGATTTTGACTGAAAACTGGATTGCAGGAATAAAATAGAATATCTGCATGGAGCAGAATTAGGAAGTGGTGACATATGTCCAGGAAAACTAAGAGAATTTAATATAAAATCCTGTTTAGTCAACCTGGATTAAATGGCTGAGTTACCTATGCATGCATGTATAGTCCATAACAAATGTTTTTCACATCAAAGTTAGGTTATTGTTTTCTGTAAACAGCAGACTAAGATTATGGTTCATTTGTAGAGGAAGAAAATGTAAGAAGACAGTTGGTGGGAGATGCGATGCTAAAAACATGACCTAAAGAGATCCTTTTCTCTCTTAGACCAACATATAACCTGTGAATGAAAACAGTGAAAGTGGTCAGCCACAAGAATTTAGGGATTGTTGGGGACCTCTGGAGAGCTGTATGTCCCATCAGCTGGCCAGTCAGTCCCTCACCCACACCCTCTGATTTGGCCACAAACACATGAATCACCACACATCAGTGTTAATGGACCCATGTTGAATAAAAGACCATATAACCACCAGGGATTGAAATGTCTTCCTGCACACTCTCATCACCTAAAACCATCTACATTCCTAGAGTTTGCTCTGCCTTGCCAGCTTATTTTGCATCATCTAGCTGGGCCTACGTGCAGAGGTCTTCAGAGACAATACTAAGATTTACGTCTGGAATGTTTTAATATACCATCGAACCACTCCCACTCTCATTTTCGCCTGAGGAAGAGATTCACAAATGCCCAAGGAGCCCTCTGGCCACCAATAATCAATTTCTCGAGTCTTTAATTATGAGCCAATGAAAACAATGCTTTTAGTGAACTGTTACCTCCCTTTCACCTCTGACCCGTGGTCAGACACGTGGCTGTAAGTATTGCCAGATGGAAATTGTTAGTGAATATCTACATTTAACAAGACTTTTATATGACCTGAGAGCAGCACTCATCAGTTATCCTGTAGGCTTGAGTTGTGTTTAATACATAAAGTAAGTGACTTGAATCTTGTGTGTGAAACTCTATGTGTTTAGATGAGGCTTGGTCTATGGAAAAGAGAAAATTTTGTCCCCTCCAGGTTCCTTTGCCAGGGACCAGGCACTTGGGCTGAAAGGAGGATGGGGAAGCCAGTCCAAATTATTAGGGCCTAATGGTTTGGGAGGGAGCCCAATGCACAAATAAACATTTCATTTAGGTCTAAACTTTGCTCAGTAGCACTGTCAGACACCATCTTCTCTCATATTTTAGCAACCTAGAGATTATAAAGACAAACTCTTTTACCTCACAAGCTTCTGCCAAGAAAGTATTCATCATCTACCTTTCCCCAGTCTAAACACTTTGTGGTTCTAGATCCGGCTTTTGTTGGAGTCTCATCAATATATTCCCAAATAATAGAGCATAGGTGCAGGTGGTATGCTTACGCATGTTCAGCCTCAGGGGAGAGGCATGTTAGTTGGATTTCCTCATCCCCAGGGTTTCTCAGGCTGAAAAATGCATTTTAAAAACTGTAGATATACTCTTAGCTTTCTGGATGGGTAATACTGTCTGTAACCTCTGCTTTAGACAATTTTTCTGTCAATTCCCTCTGTTTTGTTCCATCTCTACATTATACAGTTTTTTTAAATTTATTTTTTATGGTGACATTGGTTAATGAAATCTAATAAATTTCAGCTGTACACTTTAACAGTAAGGCATATATATATTTATACTGTGTGTTTACCTCCCATATAAACAATACAATTTTTAACTGCTCTGTTTAGTAAATGTTTGGGCAGATGGATGCAAACTGATGAAACACATATGGTTTAGATGGACAGAGATTAAGAACCCTGCTGGGTTGGCTATATTTGCCTAGTAATTGCCACAGGTATCTTAGCAGTTTAGAAAACAGAGATAAATTAACCCATAGAATCTATTATTGAATTTTAGTTACTTTATTTTTTGCTTCTATATAATTTCACAAAATTTATTTCATTTTCTGGTATTACTAGATAGTATTTTAGAGAAAGAAGCAGAATCACCATTTCATAAATGGAAAATGGAGGTAATGAGAAAGACACGCCAGAGCCACACAGCTGAAAATCTTTGGCTGCATCCAGAGGCCTATGTTTTCTTCAGTAAAAGGTGCTTCCTCTGGGAAAGGTTCTCATTACATCATCAGTGTATTTTTCCAGATACCAGGCTCCTTTGGGATGTAGAAACTGTCTGGGGAAACATTTATCATCCCTAACCAAGTCTTTAGATCTTTATTTGCTCATTACTTTCTCTCTATTTCCTGGTGTATGCATATATATTTCCTTAGAGGTTCCAATTAGTAAGACTTTGAGAATTTAGTTTGACATTTAATTTCTTTGTTACTACTTTTAATGCAAGTGTTGAGTGGCTGTCCTCTGAGGATCTGTGACTTTCATGCTATTTTTTATTCCAGAAACAATCCTCTTGGCTCAGGCGCGCACACGTGCGCGCGCACACACACACACACACACACACACACACAAATATACCAGGGTACAGAAAAATATTTGTGAAAATTCCATACAGTATATAAAATACTTTAACATATTATTACAAGTATAGTATGAGAGAGCTAATGTTACTGTACCCATTTCACAAATGAAAAAAAATTCAGAGATGTGAAGTGATTTGCCAATATTATGGTTTTTAGATCACAAAAATGGAACTGAAAACCAAAAGTAAAAATCTGACTTCTTAACCCAAGAATTTGCCAGTATATGTTATGTGGCTCCTCTTGAAGGTGAGCAAAGGGAGGCAATAATAAAAATCCTAGTCCCAGTGGGCTAGTGATCACTTACAGAGAAGGGTGAACCCAGACCAATTGGTAAAAATACAGGAAGCTGGAGCAAAGGCAGCTTCAGTGGGGTTGAATAAAGAAATGGAGTACAATGGCCTCGTGGCACCCAGAAGCTCCTCGCGTGCCAGTGTGCAGTGGTCCCTTTTTCTGACGGCAGTTCTGGTATAGCTCAACACACTCAGATTGGCATCTTAGCAATCAATGAACCTTAAGAAAGGGTGCTGTGTCTAGGCATCTTAGCAATCAATGAACCTTAAGAAAGGCTGCTATAACAAAGTACCACAAACTAGGTGGCTTAAAGAACAGAAATTTATTGTATCACAGTTCTGGAGGCTAAAATTTCAAGATCAAGGTGTAGACAGGTTGTTTCCTTCTGAGGACTATAAGGGAGAAACTTTTGCATGCCTCTCTCCTTGGCTTCTGGTGGTTTGCTGATAATCACTGGCATTTCTTAGGCTGTAGTGCATTGTGCCAATCTCTGCCTTCATCTTCACATGTGTTCTCCCTGGGTGGGTATGTGTGCAAATTTCTCCTTTTTACAAGGATACCAGTCATATTGAATTATGGCCCACCCTAATGACCTCATCTTAACTTGATTATCTGTAAAAAACCTATTTCCAAATAAGGTCACATTCACAAGAATTAAAGATTAAGACTTCAACGTCTGCTGGGGGATACAATTCAATGCCTAACAGTAAAGAAAATGTTTCTTGAAAAGCATCTGCTAATCCAATATCAGTCATTTTTGATGAATTTATTCTGGTTTTATCTACTTCAAACATAATGATTAACGGTTTGTTTTGTTTTTTTTTTTAATAAAGATAAATTTTTTCCCACGAGTATTTTTTTAAATTAATTTCTGCATTTTGACAAAAGACCCTTGAATTTAGGATAGAATACTCCTACCCCCAAGAAGATAAATGCTCTACTATAATAGAAGTTTACCAACATTATGAGAATTATTACTTCTCTTAGTTGAATTATGAACTTCCATCCATTCACTTTACCAAGAACAAGAAATATAGTTAAAAAGGCCTAAAATCTATGATATTATTATTATTCAAAATAAGAGGAAAATCTTTTCCAAAGTGATACTGAAAAAGTTCTACAAACTGTATTTTCCAAATGATTTAATTTTATATTTTTGATTTATTTTTAAAAATAAATTAATTTTATATTTTTTTTATAATAAGAGAAAGATTAAAAAACATTGATAGCAGAGAAGAGGGAAGGAGTAAGAAAAAGGAAGGAAAGAGGAAGAAGAGTAAAACCATGAAAGGGTGTAGCATATAAGTGACTAAGGTTTCTGCCACAGGGGGTTCACCCCAAAGCTTGAGAGATCTTTTAAAGATCTGTCTGCTCTCTGGTTTCTGGCCTCAGAAGTACCTAGATCCATCCTCTCTTAGCTAGACACTGGAAATGACGTGCTTCTTATAAAGCAGCTATGCAAGGGGCCCAGCCTAGTCCAAATTCTCTTGTTAATTTGCCTTAGCATTGTTAATGGTTCAAATTCACAGGTAAAAGTAATCACAAGAGAACATCCCAAGGTTGCTTTCTTCATCAAAAGGCTTCCCTACCCACCACCCCACAGAGCTTATCTGTTTGCCTAGTACGTCCCTATGCCGCAGGGAAAGACAAGATTTCATAAAGAAAACACCTTACCCAGCACCTCCCTGAGAGCTTTCTCCAGAGGCCCCACAGGCCTGTTCCCCTGAAGGGAAGCTAGGATGCTGAAGTATGCAGTTGGGATTTTCTCTACAGAGAAATGAGAACTCTTAACTGAGGTCAAGAACCCCTACTCTGTTCATTCCCATTCAGTGCAAATCAAACGTTCTGATTCCCAGCATACCTTTCCTGGGTATAAGCACAGAAGCAAACAACCACAGTAAATAGATGGGTTGAATCTGTAAAGGCCCGAGAGGAGTCTTGGAGAAGGAGACAAGCAGGAAATCTAATGTTCTGACAGTGTCACTCCAAGTGTAGTCTGAGAACCACTTTTAGCAAAATCACCTGAAAAAGCTTGTTAATAAAAATTAACAGGGGTTCCTAGGCTCTGCTCCAAACCAACAGAATCAGAAATTCTTGGAGTGGGGACTCAGGAATCTCATTTTTATCATGTTTCCCAGATGCTTTCAATGCTTACTATGAGAGCCACTACATGATCCAAATGTATGTGAGGACGGCCGAGGGTTATGTAATCACGAATCCCAAGATGAACTTGAGGGTCCCCTGAGGACCAATAAAATCAGTGATTTGTCCCACCAGCTTTAGAGAAAGTTGGATCTTAGGGTCATTTTTGATTGCTGATATCTCTGCAAAGTGTGTTTCTATGCCATTGTGCTCTCTCCAGCACTTCTCATATCATTGGATTATCATGATTGATTTACCTGAATTTCTCTTGCAAGCAGAGACAATGGCTTATTATCTTTATGTCTTTACATATCCCTTGCTTGGCAGAGTGCCTGCTTAATAAATCTTTGCTGATTAAATAAATAAACACGGCAGCTTTGCCCATCAGGAACTTAGCAGAGTTTATGCTTGTTCTCAATAAACTATTGAGACTTATTACAACACAGGTTAATATGAGGTCAGGTCAGGTTGAAACTTTATCTTTATACCTAATATCCCAAAACAGTAGAGTTTTATCACAAATGCTGCCACATCATCTCTTGAGTTAGAAATTTGTTTATGCTCTCTCTTTTTACTCCTCACTGGAAAAGCTATGCTGACAGCAGATAGTAAGAAGGAGCCAAACTGACCTAATGAGAGAAGGAGTTGCTAATGGTGTTTAGCTGATATAATTCAGTACTAAAATGACCTCTCCACTGAGCCAAAGTCTAGGGACACCTGTCAGTGGGGGTTCAGCCATTTGCATATTGCTGCTCCATGTACATAGGAACTATAGATTCAGCAGAGAAGAGAAGCCAGTACCTGGGAGAGCACCTTCATTATTTATTTTGTTGTTGTTTTCATTTTTTTAAAATTATAGTTGACATACAGTATTTTATTAGTTTCAGGCATACAACATTGTAATTAGACATTTACACACGTTATGACATGATCACCATGATAAGTCTAGTAACCATCTGTCACCGTAGTTATTATAATATTGTTGACAATATTCCTTATCCTGTGCATTACATTCTGTGACTAATTTTATATAACTAGAAATTGTACTTCTTAATCCCCTTCACCTTTTTCACACATCTCCCTCCACCATCTGCAATCATCAGTTTGTTCTTTGGACCTATGAGTTTCTTTCTATTTTGTTTTGTTTGTTCATTTATTATTATTATTATTATTTTATTATTATTATTAGAATTCACATGTAAATGAAATCATATGGTGTTTGTCTTTCTCTGTCTGACTCGTTTCACTTAGCATAATATCCTCTAGATTCATCCATGTTGTCACACTTGAGAAGATTTCTTTCTTTTTTTGTGGCTGAATATATTCCATTGTATATATGTATCTCTTATTCTTTATCCAGTCATCTACTGATGGACACTTGGGTCACTTCCTTGTTGACTGCCCTCCCTGCTTAGTCCTCTTGAAGCTCTCAGTTTCGGTCTGTGAGAAGCTATAAGAGTCATCTGGGTGATGTGTTGCAGGAACACATTTCACGTCTCGTGTTTCTCCAAACTTGCTCTTAGGCTACAGAGTTACCCTCTGACTAGCAACCTTACAGGGATGGTTTAGTGGTTTAGGAAATTAGCCTATAAACACTTTATCTCCAGGAAATTAATGAGATCAGACAGGAACATGGTAGAGATAAAAGCTCTGAGTAGTTTGGCACATCTGGTTTGACATGTGCTGAATGAAGAAATGCCATGACTAGAAATGAGAGAAGAAATACAGGGTCCTGGGAAAGGGCAGTGACACCAGAGCTTGGGGTGGTTTTCATGTTTCTGTTTTTGTTTTTTGTTTTTCCTATTTTCATCCTTTAAAAAAAAAAAAGCTAAAATAAAGCTGACTTGAGTAATTTCAGTTATGTACATATCCTAACTCTGGCACATTCCTTATCAAGTTAACTTCTTTTTATTTCAAAGAACAATGTTAACTTACCAGACGCAAAGTTCATGATGTTTTTAATTTTAACATAGGGTTTTGCCAAACCTAGCCCAAAGAGAAATATTTTTATTATCCAGCTCTTTTATCAACTCCACAGCTCGAGTGTGGTTGCCACCCCAGTTCAGCATCCCTCTGTGCTGCTGGGAAACCTAACACGATGGCCATGAAATGTGAAAATACTCTTGATAGACTGGCTTCTGCCTGCCTCTGATGTGAGGGACATGCCATATGGAATGAGTTGTAGAAACAGGGTGACCAAATTAAGATTTATATTTAATAATGTTTAATGTGATATCAAGAAAATATGAAGGATTTATTATAATAATTCCTAATAATTATGATAATCATAGCTATCAATTATCAAACACTGACTATTGCAGAGTCCTACTCTGGTGGCTTTATAGATATAGCATCCTCCCAACAACTTTATGATTCGATGTTATTATTATCATCATATTCATTGTTTATAAATGAAACAGAGGAGCAGACAGATCCAAGGCAGATGACTTGGCCTATCATTTTTCCAGATGCATGATGGGTCCACACCCTTAGAAAACAAACCTGAAGAACCCAGGTCTAATCTATTCACTAGAGACAATTTCCTCCCATAGATTAAAAAAGCGAGTAACCAGAAAAGAAAATCACATGCAAGGGCATGTAGATAATATTTTAAAAAGACTAGTGAGTCAAGAAGTAAGAGTGAGAAGCTGCAGACTATGGGTATGGAGGGTGTGATCTGAATTTGTTCTAACCCAAAGCACTCCAATAGCAGAAAAGATGTTAAAAGGGGGGTTGGAAGCTCTTAAATGATAGCTAATCCAGATTTTTGGCACTATCTCCCAGACCATCTTCTAATGGTACATTTTTTTTTAATGTCATGCAATTCATGTTCATGGCATCTAGTTTATTTTGAGCACTAAATAAAAAGGAAAGCAGAGTAGAATGACCAAGAAATGTAATTATAAAACTAGATATAATGAAATTTGGGCTTGAAATTTAACCCGGAGAACAATTATTTTAGATATGTTTTTCTCTAGTAAATAAATTAAGAGAATTCTTATACTTTTCTACCACTGCATGTTGAGGAACTCATTTATATCTTATTGCTAAATTAATGAGAGGCCATAATTTACAGAGTTTTTGGAAATGGGCACTCATTTCTCAAATAAGGTATTTAAGGATGTCTCATTGCTTTGCTACGAATTTAGCCCTGAAGACGTCTCACAGCTGCCAGTGCAAGCTTCGGGAAGTAATATGCTCTTTTTTAGGATATATCGAGCTCCCCCGCAGCAATGCCAAATGCAGGAGATCCCAGTGTAAACACAGTGTAAGAGCACAGAGCAAGCTCCTCAGCTGATGCTTATGAATAACTAAAATCAGAAACACTAATAACTAATTGCCATTTGAGAAGGAGCTGTTGAAGGATAGAACTTAATTAAATGTGGACTTGATAATTACCTATATAGTTTGACTATGAATGGACCTAGGAAAGAATTCCATTTATTATATAAACTTTCCTGAGTTTTGTTCTAAGTTTCTCTTTGTCAGTTAAGTAAAACTACAAACATCTTTCTTTAGCATGGTGCAATAGGGCAACATTTCGATTTAGGGAAAGTCCCTTTCTACTCTTATAACATATTTCCAAAGTATTTATGATTTATGGGCTTTGATATCTATTTTATAAACCAAATGTTAATTTACTATCTGAATACACATTCCTACAATTATGCCTCACCCTCCAAATTGATTCAATTGGGATCTCCCAGCAACACCCTGGAAAGTCTAGCTTCCTGAGGGCAAATGTTTCCCTGCCAAAATGCCGAATCAACTGTACCCTATCTTAGAAAACTGGGAAATGAAGGAAGAGATTTGTAATGATTCATACACTAGAATTCAAGAATCTAGGCCAGCAAATTCAAGAATCTGGGCCAGCATTTCACCTTGGATGTTGCATGTGACCTTCACCTTCCTTTAGTCATGGGAAGTTTAACAGTATACATTTCCTCGAGATTTGAAAATTGCCATGGAGCCAATGGTAATTATTATACTTGCTCATTTTAAATCTTTCTCGAGTAGAGAAGATAGAAATACATTCTGTCCAAAGATACTTAGGCTGAAGACATTCAAATATGTTGTTAAAGAAATAGAAGATAGATTCTTAGCCTTAAGGAGCTTATGGTCAAGCTATGAACATTTGGAAAGCTTGTACAGTTTTGGAGCCAAAAGAATAAAAGCCACCAGACAGCATTAAAAAGAGAAGACAAGATGATAAGCCAAGAGGCAGTCACATGCAATGACACAGGAAGCCAATAGAAGGGCTTTGATGGGAAGGCAGTATCATTTGCCACAGGAAGTTCTTAGAAAATGAGTACTGTGAAAATAGTAGTTCTTGCTAGTGAAAGATATCTCCACTATGCAATAGTAATAAGGAATTAATTATTAATATTGAACAACATGACTTCCTAAATAAGGATTTATGCTTTCATTTCTTTCTCTTTCCTTCCTTCCTCCTTCCCTCCCCTCTTCTTCTCTTTCTTTCATCTATAGGATATAAATGCCCGGGTAGAGAAATGTGAGAGGGCAGATGTACCC
>NW_006430735.1:5080464-5094497 GCF_000325575.1 Pteropus alecto
CTTTCTTTCTTTCTTTCTTTCTTTCTTTCTTTCTTTCTTTCTTTCCTTTTTTCTTAACAATCTAAAACAAGCAAGATTAATCTGAAGTTAATATCCAGCTCTAAAATTTAGGTTCAGAATTTATGGTATTTCTTTTCTCTTGTTTTCTAACAAAGAGACATTTAGTACAATGTCGTAAATCATACCAGTCCTCTCTCAAATGAGAATATTTAGAAGAACAAAAAGGCCAAAGGCACTTTGGTTCCAGATTACTAGAAACAGCTCTTTCATTCTCTGTTCATCTTTATGTAATTTCCTTCAATTATGTGCCACATTTTTATTCTTCAAAAAAACAAATCCTGGTTTGTCATAACCTCATATGCATCATATTCTCAACTTGTTTGATGCCATCTGTTTAACACAGTAGAAAAGAATTAGGAGTCCTATCACATCATCTGAATTCATCTGATCTCCCTCCAAATATGTATATGGCACTAGTCTACTGGGCAAAAATCATGGGTGCTGAATCCTTCAACTAGTTTCAGATGTGAAACACGTGTTTTACACCAGTATAGTTGTTATATGTTCCTCTGTACCATTGCCCTCCCTTTTTCCTGGTAAATGGACTGGCTTCTGGCAAATGGACTGGCTTCTGGCAAATCCAGACCACTTGACAAGCCCTAGAAAAATATATTTTATAAGCGCAGGAGTCAGCAGAATCTTGTGGACAGCTCTAGCATTGCATGACATCACACAAACAACCTACTTCCTTGAGGGACTTACATAACCTCTCATTTTCAAAGTAGGAACACTGTTAAGAGTTGAATTATATCCCCTCTAAAAATTTATATGTTGAGATCGTAACTCACAATACCTCCAGAAGTGATCTTATTTGGAGATAGGATTTTAACAAAGGTAATCAAGTTAAAATGAGGTCATTAGGGTGAGCCTGAGCCAATATGACTGATGTCCTTATAAAATGAGATTTACACAGACTCACATACAGAGAAAATGCCACGTGAACATGAAGATGACCATCTACAGGCCAAGAAGAGAAGGATGAAACAGATCCTTGCTTCACAGCCCTAAGAAGAAACCAACTTTTCCAACACCTTAATTTCAGACTTACAGCCTCCAGAACTGTAAGATAAAAAATTTCTGTTGTTTAAGCCACCTAGTTAGTGCTACTTTGTTGCACAATTATAGATCTACCTCTCTGGGCTATATTAAAAAAAAATATATGTCAAGTGTCTAACCCAGTTTCAGGGCAGAAACTGCCCTTCCTGGAACTCTGCACTTGAGCACAGTTTTAGTGAAATTGGAAGACAACTCACGCCCTCATGTGAAACGTGCTTCAGCTCTCGTTATAGTGTCTATGGCCTTAGATTACCTTGTACAAAGAAACTCTACTTACTACTTAGGGCTCAAGACAGGTCAGTTTGGTCCTAAGAAACCCAAGACCGTTCTGAATCTCTAAGGAAAATATGACAATTGTGGTATAGACGTACCTGGGCAAAAACCGCAACTGAGGGATCTTTGAAGATCATGCTTTCTCCCCAGTTATCTTCTTCATCTGATCCATTCTCTTCTACCCACAATTATCTTTTGCTCCCACAGAGTTTTGCAGTGACTCACTTGAGCTTCTGTGTTTTCCATTAGGCCACACATACAGCCTCTTTGTCTACTCTTACAAGACCATTTCTCAAACTTTAGTAGCATCAGAATAGCCTGAAGGACTTGTGACACTCAGATTGCTGAGCACTATTCCCAGAGTTTCTAATTAAGTAGATCTGGAGAAGTAGTAACAAGTTTCTTGGTGATGCTGAGAACCACTGTTATATAATATGACATTTCTGCTTCAGTTTTCACTGATTACTTATCTATAACCTTTCAGGTTCCAAAATCTATATCCTTAAAAGGACTCTGACCCAGATCCTCTTTTTGTCTTAGCTACATAGTTCCCTCCCTAACCATACTATATATTGGAATTCATAGAGTAAGTGGCCCAATCATCAGTGGCCAATGAAATATTGGGTTTTGTGGCTCCATATTTAGCTACTTAGCATCGCAGGCCTTCTGTAGATTTTATAGGTGGAGCCATGAATCAAGGACTTTGATGTGTGTCTAGTTTACAAAATGTAGGCCAAAAGTTTATGTCAGATATTTGTCATAGTGTGTTCTCAAAAGTTGGCTTCATACTACACGTTAATAAAAAGCATAGTATCTCAGAATCATGTTGAAGGGTGCCATGCTAAGGGGAAAGCACATTCACAATTCTGACTCCCATTGCCTAGAACTCTCATCTCATAGAGATTCTTCAGATAAAATCACAATGAGCTATTTCGGTCTTGTAGATATGATGGCAAGAGGATGGATCCAATTGCAGCAAGTGTTAGAAGTAGAGACAAAATCTATAAGGTATGTTGATAGGTGTTTTATACATGGGTATATTAATTGAGTGTTAATCAAGGATTATCTGTGTGTCTTCACAAGCAGATTGTTTATTCTTCTACAGCATATCGAGTCTTGATTTTCCCCTTGGCCAAGCAGAGAGCTATTCACATAGTAGATGCTCAGTAAGTATTTGATCAATGAATGAATGGTCATCATTATTTATATTCGTGTAGTTATTTTGAATATTTCCATCAGCATTATCTCTGTTACCATCATAATGTATGGAGTTTTCTTTGAAGTCACTTTTCAGCTTTTATGATTCAAGTTGACATTCTCATGGTCCAGTGACAGTGATATCATAATTAAAGTTTAAGTGTTGAAAATAAATTTAATATAACTTCTTTACTTATTTTTTGAAGAACTGTGAAGAGGATCTATTGACCATGAAGATCACTTCTTCAAAAATTTTTTCTCAAACCAAAACCTCTTTGACACTTTAAAAAAACTTCTTTCCCACAGCTCTAGCCCACATGCCTCTCAACCTTCTCTATTCTTCTTCCTTTCCTTCAAATTTTGTAACAAATTCTGTATCAAGGGCCCTCCTAAGGCGAGTTGCCAGCACAGTTTGGAATACTCATGTTATGCCCTAGTACTGAACTTTATTTGGAGTTTTATCAGGATCTCCCCAAGAACAACGGGATCATCCCAAGAGTTTTATCAGGATCACCCCAAGAACAATGGGATCATCCCAAGAGCCCATTCTTCTAGGATTCTTTGCTTCTATTTTCTAAGTATTTTCCTCAAATCACAATTGAGTCACTCCTTTTTGTACATTCACAAAGAGATTGGGCTCATGGGGATGGCAGAGATAATCATTAGTTTTCCAAATGTGATATAGTTTAAAAGCAAGTTTTCTTCAGCTTTCTGCTATGAAAATGCATTCCATTCCCCCCCGCACACACACACTCTCAGTTCTCAAATTCTTAAACACAGAGGGTTTTTTTGTTTTTATCTAAAAAAGAATCCAGAGAACTTTGCACGCTTTTCTCGAGTGGTTCAAATACTCCCTTTAGTGCAAATGAAATACAGTCCTTCATGTTTGAAGTATGAGGTGGCAGCTATAGAAAGAGGCTGATTGGGATAGCACCAAACTATCTCAATCAAAGGGCCATGGTGCAACCTGCCCATTTTGAATTTATCAAGCAGGAAGTGAAGACTCTATTTCCCTCAGGCAAAACTCCGTTTACTTATACAGTACCTCAGGATAGGACAAGATCTAAGGCCAGAGCCAAGGTATGATGAGAGAATTTGAAAGAGAGACACAAACTATAAAGCTAATGTCACTATGTGTATCCAAGCGACAACAATAATAATAGAATGGGGATATAGGTAATAACTGCTCTTACATTCATAGCAAATTGTTCAGGTTTCTACTGAAAATGACCTTAGGTAAATATGGAACCTCTTATTCCAAGTCAAATGGTCAGTCTTGGAAAGGATGTTAGGTTCCCAACAGCTATTTCCAGCCCTGAGCTAGCCTCATAGCTCATGTTCCCTAGTTGAAAAATATAAAATGAAATTGGTGAAAAGGAGAGACATGTAGACTGCTCTTTGAGTTCAAGAACTCAAGTTCAAGCTTTTATAGGTAATTGATTTTAAGTTTTTTATTCTTATTATTATTCAATCTGGAATGCTCTCCACTCTCCTCTTCAGTGTGGCAAGTTCTCGCTTATCATTCTGATTCAATTTAAACCTCATTTCTGCCAGACAGCCTTCCTTGATACTCCTTACTCCCTTTAAATTAGGTGAACTCCTGCTAGAGCATTTGTAGCACCAAGTACTTACTGATCACAGCACACTATTTATCACACTTCCCTTCCTGCTTAGTGATCATCTGTCTTTCTGACCGAAGGTAAATTCTGTAAGGGCAAATTACCCTCTCTATTTTTAGCACTATTTTTATTAAATTCTTAGCACATATGAGGTGATATGTAGAGCTTTGTTTTCATTCTGAGCCTAATAAGAAGAAATGTGGAAATATTTTTTAGAGATATCTTTTTTAGATGTCCTCTTTTTTAGAGATATCTATGCAGTCATGTGCCAATGATGGACAACATATACCATAATGGTCTCATAAGATAATAATAACCCTGTAAATTTTCTATCACCTAGTGATGTCGTAGCCACCACAACATCTTAGTTCAATGCATTACTCACATGTTTGTGGTGATGCTGTTGTAAACAAACCTACTACACTGTCAGTCATGTAAAAGAATAGCACATGTAATTATGTACAGTACATAATACTTGATAATGATAATAAACAACTACATTGCTGGTTTATGTATTTATTATATTATACTTTTTATTGTTATTTCAGGGTATATTCTTTCTCTTACAAAAAATGTTTGCTAGAAAACAGTATATTGTGTTACACTGGCAGCAGCCTCATACATCTCATGTTTACCATCTCACTTGATTGCATCATTTATTTTCTTTTGTGCTTGATTTAACTTTGTGTTGTTTTGTGCAGTAACATCTTGTATAGTCTTGTAGCTTAGAAGCAATAGGCTATGCCATATGTGTGGTAGGCTATACCATCTAGGTTTATAGAAGTGCACTCTATGATTTTTGCACAACAAAATCACCTATTGACATTTTTTTCAGAATATTTCCCTGTCATTAAGTGGTACATGACTGCATATATATATGTGCATATTATTGCATAGTTAGAGCTAGTCTTCATATTCTAACCTTATGTCATATATAGTTTTCTTTACTTCCAGTTTTGTTTTGTTTTTCTTGTAAGTTCTTATCTGCTTTCCCCTCCTCTGTCCCCTGTGGCTATTCCAGAACAGCGCTTTCTAAAATTCCAAAGCTCTCTAAACTTCAAAATTTTGAGAATTCTTAGTTTACGTGTTTATTTCTAAAAACTGTGCTAGCAGGACTTCCAAAGTCGGCTTCAGCACCAAGGGAAAATCCCTACTATTCCAGATATTCCCGGAAACTTCCAATAAATATGTTCGAATCTTCTATTGGATAACAGTAGAAGAGTCGACTATCAATTATCTTTGCTTAGAATACTTCTCTCTGAAATGGGTAGTCTCAACAGGCAATTACATCTAAAACATCCACTTTACTTTGGAATTTACATCTATTTTTCTTATTAGTGACAAGTTCTTTAAATGGATAGAATAGAAGAAGCATTGCTAGGAAGGAACTGAAGCATGAGCAAGGTTAGAAAATAAGACAAAATATCCCCTTTAAGTGTGTTCAAGTTTCCAGATCCAGATTATCCAGGTAGGTCAGGGAACATCCAGGGAAAGGAACATGTCTGAGAGAAACATGTATAACTATAAACATACCTGCACTCCAGAGACAGAAGGGTGTCCTTTTGATTTAGAAATTAATAAGTTTGCTGTTGATCTTAGCAATATTCTAGAATTGAACACTAAATAGCCAATTTGTGGGCAGTTAGGTCAGAATATCTTGCCTTTGTCCCAAAGGATCTTTGTTACAATCAAGTTTTGTCAAACTTAAAATACTACATCAAATGAAAACCAAAAAAGAATTCAATTTTTATTTCAGTAAACTCTTGACAAAGTTTGTTGTAATATTATTAAGAACCAGGTGGTAAACTAAGGACTATATGAAAATAGTGAGGTGGATGCAGAGTCAATTAAACAAACATATGAAAGAGACTTGTTTAGTAGATCAATGTCTTTTGGGGGGACGAATGTCTCTAGCATGTCATAATGTTCGCCCTGCCTAGTATCAAGTCGATGATTTAGATGACATTTTTCAAAACTGTCATTTAGATGACATTTTTCAAAACTGCCCAAAACACTAAACTGGAAGAAAAAATATATTTGTTAATAAAATCAAAATCAAGATTGAGAAACATTTTAACAGGCAATAAGGATAATAGCCAACATTCCACAAATTTATTATTATGAACACATATCTGAACACTTATGTTTATTAATCAAGTATTCTATATATTGATTTAGAAAAACCAGAAAATCAACACAAATACATAGGAGAAAAAACTGTCAGTGTGGTAATCATTAGAACTATCCACAAAAATAGCAGTTCTCCTTCCCAGCTCATTATAAGATTGTATTTTATTACTCCCTTTTAAGTGAGACATGGCCTTGTGATTTTCTTTTAATAACGAAATAGCTGAAGTGTCATGTAATGTGTGCAACCTGTCCCATCCTTTATTCCTGCCTCAGTGATAATGGAAGATTCTGGAGCCTCCATTTGTCTGTATCTCTGAGCGGGTGTGATGAGCAGGCTCCCCCTCTCACAGCCAGCGTTAGTATGTCACATGAGCAAGAGCTAATCTTCTGTTGCAGTAAGTCACAAAGATTTTAGGGATTATTTGTTACTACAGAAAAATCTCTTGTATTTTGACTGATAAAACTAGTATTTCAGGACACAGAGATAAGAAGAAATGTGTTTGTGTTGTGTTAATTCTCAGATTTTTAGTACATATGTATTATATGCACATAAATTATAAAAATGTCACCACTCTATTTTGTAACTTACTGGTTCACTTCATTC
Source organism: Pteropus alecto (assembly GCF_000325575.1). Taxonomy (NCBI): domain Eukaryota; kingdom Metazoa; phylum Chordata; class Mammalia; order Chiroptera; family Pteropodidae; genus Pteropus; species Pteropus alecto. Next base: position 5,087,404 of record NW_006430735.1, read on the forward strand.
TATTGTGAAGTAAACATTTTTACAGCATCGATTTTATAAATGCATAGTAATGATAATAGTAGTTCATCATTAGGACATTGCCTTTATTACTCAACCAATTTCCTATTGTTAGAACTTTATTTTTCCTATTAGATTATAATTAATGCTATGATGACAATTTTTGCATACATATTTAATACTTAGGGTAAACTTAGAGAAGTGGCGTCATCAAAAGAAAAATATTGCTGTATTGGGTTTTGCCATATATTTCCAAATTATCCTAAAATAAGTAACAGAAATATATAAGATCCTACCAGCTCTATGAGAAATCCTGTTTTGCTAGATAAGTTTCTACACAGAATATTAGCTATTTTCGTTTTACCAATATAATTTTGCCAGCACTTTTGGTAGCTAGTTTAATTGAACATTCCATCACATATTTGTGAGCCATTTTATCTTTTTCTTTTTCACTCAATTGTTCATGGCTTTTTATTTTGTCTATTTTAGTTAATTCACAAGGGTTCTTGAGATATTAAGTCTATTAATCCCTATCATATATTATGCAAACATATTTTTCAATTTTCTATTTTTATTATTATTTATGATTTATTTCCATACTGAAGTTTGAAATGTTAATTAACAAAATGTATCAGTCTTTTCTATGTGACTTATGTTTTTGGAAAACATGCTTAGAATATCTCTTCAACTCTTTAAATAAAATATAATATTTTCCTCTAGTATTCATTATTTTTCACATGTACATTTTTAATTCAACTGGGATTTTTTTTATGAATATTGAATACAATATTTTAAACTTCATTCACAAAAATCTAGGACACACAAAAAAAGGAAGTAAATTCTCTTGCATTCTCTATCCTTTAGACCACAGCTAAATATTTGGTTTTGTCTTTACATCTAAATTGAAATATTTACAAATTGGAGAATAGTCAGAGAAGGGCAACCAGAATGGTGATGGTTCTGGAAACCATAGTTTTTAAAACAATTCGAGGAATGTTTTGCTTCAAGAAGAAATTAACATTGGCAATAGAAATTTTACTCAGATTTGGGAACAACTACCAGGAAGTATTAGATTCATTCTACATAGTTCTAGATGTCAGGACAGGGTGCATTGAAATGTATAGCAATGCTTATTGCACTCAAATAAAGGGAAGAATTTTGTGTTAATTAATTAGATCTGTTCGCAAATGAGCTATTGGCATTCCCATTGCTGAAGGAGTTCAAACAATTATTAAAGTCATTCTGTCGGGAAGTTTGTAGAAGAGATCCTTGCCTAGGTTGGCATATTGAGCCAGTGATCCCTAAGACTCCTTTCAAAATCTGAGATTTTACAACTCTGGACTGTGTTTGACCTGCCTGAAGAAAATGGCCTAATAAAAAACCTCTTGTTTCCTCCAAAAATTTAAGTCTGAGTTCTGAAAATGTCTTCAACTGAATGGATAAGCCAGAGCATCAATCAAGGAGCAGGAGTGCTAATTTAGGGCCTTGCTGCACTAATCCAGGCCCTACCACCTTATAATAAGCATTAGAATCTTAGGCAAATCATTTATCTTACTAAGAGCTACAGTTTGTCATTCTAAAATGAGAGAACTAATATATTATTACTAGATGATTTAAAGGTCCCACCAAAGTCTAAGATACCATAGTTCTATGCTTAATAAATAGGTAAAAATAAACTATATAATCAGGTTTTCAAGTAGAACTCCATATGCACATTCTAATAAACCTAATCATTTCAATCCCATTTTTTATTGAAGCCTCTAGAAGCAAATCCAGAGGTTAAATCCAAGTTCATATAATTATTATTCATCAAAAAAAATTTAAGAACCTGTTTTGTACCAGACACTATGCTAGGTACCAGAGATTCAAAGATGACTAAAATGAGGTCTGCACTCTCAAAGATTTCTCAGTTTTGTAATGATGACAGCCTAGTAAGACTAACAATTACAACACAACATGATAATTGAGTATCTTTAACTGTTGTAGGTTCAAAGACATGTGTCTTCTATCCAAGTCTTTAAACAGTAAGTCCAATGAGATATAAAAACTCTTTCAGCTCTACATCTTGCACATACTTCTAAATAGAAGAAAAACTAGTCCATCATATCCACTTCACTAGAGCTAACCAGCAGTTATGTAAAGACAAATGTTGAGTAATACCCCCAAGGCTCAACTCAGAGACTCAATCACAATTGTCTGTTTAAGATTAAAGACACTTCTGGAGCCTCCATCAAGTAAACCACAAATAACTTCCAAAAATTCCTCCTGACAATTACTTTCTATGGACATTTTCCATGGTGCTGGTTCATCTAAGATTTCCTAGTATATGGTACAAATAAAACCCAAAGAGACAGCTTTTCTATGCTTTAGTAACCTGCTTGATAAAGGCACATTTCGTTTTAAGGAAGGATCCAGTGACACATCTATATCATGACAAATGATCATGTCTTAGTGTATAATTGCAATGGCAAAGTATACTGATTCAAGTGATGGCTGGGAAGTAATTCATCTAATATCTAAAGTTGGCCTTCGCAGAGATAGTTACATGATCTGCCTCTTAGGAGCTGTAAACTATTGGGGTGGGCTTCTCACATTACATTTTATGTAGAACTAAGCTCTCAGATTCTCACATTATGAAACACCAGCTTTTGTTTCATTAGGAGTAATCCAGCAGTGCCTGAACAAGGAAAAAGAAAATACATTAGCTGACAGAACAGAACATTTCAACAGGACCCTGACACATGTGATTATTTCTCCCACTACTAGATTTCAAATAAAAACACATCCCCAGATATGCAGCAGCCCATGGGAGAAAAACACATTCTAGAATAGTGGTCTCAGAATCACCTGGAGAGCCTAACAAAACAGGGAGTGCTGACCCACACCCCAGAGTTTCTGATTCATGTAGGTCTGAGGTGGTACCTAAGAATTTGTATTTCTAGCAAGTTCCCAGATGAAGCCATTGCTTTTGGTATAGTAACTAAACTTTGAGAAACACTGCCCTAGATGATAGTTAGCTGATACTTGACCAGTGATTTCCCATTTCAAAGAACCTCCCAAGCTAAGCCAGGCTTCTATATCTACTAAAATCTCCTTAGAGAGCTCTGGGGCCGGAAGAAATGATATGAATAGAATAATGACCTTTGATGTATGGTGTAACTGCATAACACCCACAATAGGTGAAATCAATGACCAGATGTGAATCAGCATGAGAAAAACAAGGACACCATCCATCAGGGTGTCACACTTCAGATTGTGGCTATTTCTCCCATTCATCAAGAATATCCTAGTTCTCCTGTTTCCTTGATATTTATGATGTCTACTGGAACTGAGCTACTTGCTCTTTAGTTACTCCATATAGAACCTGAGAAACTCCCACTTAAAATTTTTATCCTTATGACTTCAAGTTACTCAAGGTGAATGTGTTCTCTATTTAAACAGTTCAATAATTCAGCATTTGGTGGGTATTTATTTTATTCTCTATAGTGTGCTATGCTATCTGAATTTCTTTAGGGAGCAGTTAATTTAAAATCAAATGGTCCTCATAAGTGAAAGATTTTCTTCCTCTTTGGATGTTTTTCTACCCTTGGATTTCAAAGGCTAGAAGTAAGGGCTCTCTTCACCATGTCATCCAGAGACTTTTTTCCTGACTTTTCCTGGTATATAACTGTGCCAAGCACCTGATACAGATTAGAGCACTTTCAAGCTGGAATTATAGGGCACAATTTGCTTCTATCCATTTCCAAAGCCATAGCTGGTGTCTTAGGCTAAAGCTAGGCTTTCTCTCCCTTGTTCTCTGGAGCTCTGATTCTGACCTTGCCATTTCTCTCACATCAGAGAAGACATAGGCCCTCGTGAGAGAAAGGGCAAACATTCCATAGCCACAGCCAAGAAGGAAGGACCACCCCAGGGTAGAGCCGTTGGCAGCCCACCCAGGCTATTCTGGGGTGGGTCCAACCTTATTGCATATTTCTCTAAAATAAAACATCAAGTTGAAGACACACCAAATACTTTTCTTCTACAATTTTTAAATAAACATAGACTTTGTAAGCCCCCAAAGTAAATTTTTGAGAATAAAGCAGTAAAATTTTCTAGAAAGAGAATTGGTAAAAAATATTTCAGCCTTAAATATGGTTTTAGAAAAAGAGAAAGAAACTCTCAGGTGAAAAGAATCATTATGCTTTTTTCTTTTTAATGTCATTTCAAAGTGGTAATTTGGATAAGTGCTATTTCGGGTCTTATGAATGCCAAGGAGGGTAGATCTGTGTGGTCACCCTCCTCTGACAGAAAACTAAAACTGACGTAGTGATGGACCCAGTCCAAATCAGACGCAGAACCTGGAACTCAAAGGAAACAGTCCTGTTGTTTAATGACAAGGCTTTCACCTTCTAAAGGTAGAAAATCCAGGAAGAGAAAGGATATGTCAATATTATTTTACATGACATTAATTTGACACTCCCTAATGAAAAGCCCTCTCTGAAACATTTCTTTGACTCTTCTCTTGTCTACTTCTTCAATCTATCTACCTTTATTCTTTCTCTCTGAAAAGAGACTGAAGTGAGGCAGTGAAATTGGAATGGATAAATAAACCTACCACATTGGGCTGCTTTAGAGATTAAAAGGGTAACTTATGGGTAAGCACACAGAAGACACATAATAGATGCTCAATACAGGAATAACTCTTTCTTCTTCCCTTGTTGACAGAAGAAAGGCACTGCAAAATTATGGGGAGAAAAGTGTCATTGTAAGAGCTACATCAGGTTCTTCCCTTCGTTGGAGTTGAATTGGTGAGAAAAGAACACCAAGGTTCACACATCAAATCCCTTTGTGACTCTTTTTCAGACTGAGTTTTATTCTTTTCAATCATCACAGGTTTTGGAATAATGCACTGGACAAAATCGATTCTTCTCACAGCCAAAAAGGGTTCTGCTAAGCAGCGAATTATGCCTGTAGTTCAAGGTTCTATCAAATTTGTGGCATCAGATTAGGAGTTCCTTTGAAGAAAAGATTGTTGCCTTCAATAGAACTTCTTATTAGCCTTTTTTCCAAGAAGGTGTAATAATATACTTCCTATAGGAACTAAGTAGTCATTTGGTCAACCAACAATTAAAGAAACCCCATTCACATTTGGTTAATAATTAGCATATATCTTCTTGTCTGGATGATTTTAGAGGCTATAAGAACAAAAAGTTTTACTATAAGTACATATAAGTATACTCTCCATAAAAAGGGGAGAAAGAATTAAATACTCTCCCATATACACCTGAGAATCCACGTACTACAGTGAATGAGAATACAGCTTTGGGTTCAAATGGTTCTGAATTCGAATTTCTTTACCAGGTTTGTGGACTCAGGAAAGTTATTTAACCTTTATGAGATGTGGTTTTCTCATCTATAAAATGGTAATAATAATAGCTTACCTTGTAGGGTTATAAGAATTATAGGAGATAATGTATATTATACACTTACTTCATGCAGTGTCTAGCCCTACAAGGATTGGATCGATAAATGATGGTTAATATAGTGGTGATGACTACTAAAGGTGCCAGGATTGGCCAAGCTACCATCACTGAGGCTATGTGCCTTGAACATTTTTTATTGACCCTATCTTCGGTCAACTGAACAATGCAGGCCTAAGTTCTTAAACCATCCTGAAACAATGATTTCTTTGATTCTCGCTACCACCATATTGTGAAGTCCATGATTTCCTGGTCGATCTGAGTTTATCCAGACAAAGCCACCTCAGAACTTTAGAATGGAGTCCCATTACCAAAGTAGCTGCTCATAGTGTCTTAACGAGCTTGAAGAAATTAATGGGGTGGGGGTGGGAGGCAGAAGGCTTCAGAGCGCCATGGATCTTACCATTACTTCAGAGGTGTTTCAGCTCAGTCAGCTACCAGGAGGTAGAAGCCTAGCCTTCCAATATTTGTTCCTACTTATAAATAGGCCAGACACTGAGTTTTCATAATCTGAAGACCTCATAGCATTCTTGTGAATGCTCACCTTCCCCTATTAGAAATAAAGTCCATTTTCCATTTAGACAAAGGTTGGTCAAGACAGAGACTCCTGCTATTGCAGCAAAATGGGGATTCATTCTGTTGCCCTTTGACCCCAAGAAGGCTCCAAATGCCTCCTTTCTGGCCACTAAAGCAGATTTACTCAGACTCTTCAGATAAATATCTCTCCTATGATAAGCAGCCAAGCTCCAAAGTCCCAAAGTTTAATATTCACCTTCCAGAAATTTCTAATCCACATAATTAGAAGTATCTTCACAGTCTCTTCACAGCACTTAAGGCATTAAGACTCTCTCAGTAGGTTACTGAATGATTGCAATTAAGAAGCCAGACTAAGGGTGGAGGAACCAAAATGGCATAGATGATAGAGGCTCTGTTCATCCCTCTGGCGACTAAATCAAAGTTGTGATGGAAACAAGGAGCAGCAGCAAGAAAAAATCGCCTGGGATCTAGATGAACAAGCCATACAACTAGGGAGAAATCCAAGAAAGCACCATGCAATGGAAGAAGGTAGGACAGGGTGAGGACACGGGGTTGCCCGGTCTTGAGCAGCTGAGATGGAGGCTGTGGCAGTGGCTGACGCCTCTTAAAGGGGCTGCATCCACAAGCGGATTTTTGTGGTGACGGACCTACTCATTCTGAGCACCAGTGCCGAATAGGCTGCACGCAGAAGGCACCAGGGACTTACAGGCAGCCATTGTCGGGGTGAGGGCCGAGATGAGATTCACTCTATACAGAAGTGCTGGCGGTATCCACTGTTCCCTGTTGAGTCCTCCCTGCTCCCAATGCGCAGACACAGTGCCTCCATAGCCCTGACGTCGTCAAACTGGATACCAGAGGTCGCTCAGCCCAGAGGATTCTCTAAAACTCCGCCTCCCCCAACTCGCGGCCACACTCAAGCCATATCCAGATGTATCCTCAGCGAGTCAGGTGCTCCTTGCTGGGCAGGCAGTGCCTAGACTCACACTGGAGGCAGCTGGCCTCGATTTCTGGTGTGGCCTTTTGAGGTAACTATAAGCACAGCATCTGTGGATTGCTTGCTGAATCTTAACAGGTGGCCCCAGAGGGGTAGAGGCTTGGGCT
>NW_006430735.1:5095291-5096878 GCF_000325575.1 Pteropus alecto
ACTGCAGAATAGAAGGGCTTGACACAAAATCCTCGGCATAATGAAGACTCAGGATCTACAACTAAGAATAATTTATCCAGCCAAGCTATTATTTAGAGTCAAAGGACAGATAAAGATCTTCTCAGACAAAAATAAGCTAAAAGAATTTATCACCACCAAGCCAGAATTACAGGAAATGTTGGAGGGACTTCTTTAAGAAGAAAAAACATGTATCAAAAACAGGAATAAAGCAACTACATTCCTATCAATAAGTACCTTAAATTGCAAAGAATTAAGCGCTCCAACCAAAAGATAGAGTGGCTGAAAGGATAAGAAAACAAGATCCCTACATATGAAAAGGAAGGAGATGGAAAAAGATATTGCTTTGATGGACCTAGAAGGTATTTAAGTAAGACAGAGAAAGATAAATATTGGATGATTTCACTTATATGCAGAATCTAAGGAATAAAAAGAACAAACTAATCAAAAACAGACTTACAAATACAGTGGACAATTTGGTGACAAACAGAGGGGAGAGGGGTTTGGGGGGCTGGGAGAATGGGATGAAGGGCTAAAGAAGTACAAATTAGTAGCAGATGGATGGTCACAAGGATGGGGAGCACGGCAGAGGGAATGCAATTAGATTAATATGTTGGCTAGGTGGAGGGTCAGGGGAGGGAGGGAACAATTGGGGGGACTGTTTAATGAACTATATAGATGTCTAATCAATGTACTGTATACTTGAAACTAATTAAAATAAAGAAAAAAAAGAAAAAGAAAAGAAGCCAGACTATGACAGTGAAGTAACTTACGTTTGTGGCCACCTATGTAGTGTTTTGGCAAAGAGAGATAACTTTTCATGGATACAGTAGAAACTTTTGTTTGGTGAGGTGAGCACACTGTAAGGGAAGCTGCCTATCCAGGGCACTCTGAACATAAAATGACATATAACAGAACAGCTTCTAGCCCAAACAGTACTCTGGTATAATAGGATTTGTTTTTCATTTGGTTTGCTTCTCTTTACTTTAAAAAAAAAAAAAAGCATAATTATTGTAGAGGAGCATAATAATATAAAGAAGAAATTAAAAAATTAAATGTTTCCCAGAAATCCACCAAAATCTTCTAATAATACTATAAAATGCATCCTCTTAGTCTCTTTTTAATGTACATTTTTAAAACAGAGTCATGGTGAGCATACTGCTTTTCTTTCAACATATTATGAATATTTTCCATAAATATTCCTCTGTAATGGCATCTTAACTGACTGCCTAATGATCCATTTTATGAACGTACCACAATCATTTAAGCCTAAATTATTAATATTTGGATGGTTTCTGGATTTTCAGTAGTATGAAAAAATATTTTGACGAACAACATTGTAGATAAGTGCTCATTCTTAGCCAGTATCGTTTTCTTACAATAAATTCCTAGATATTGCATTTGCTGAATGAAAGGCTATGTACAAGAATATGTTCATGTAAAGATGGCTGCTCTGAACATTCCTAGACAAAACTCCTATGCAGCAGATGAAATGGTTTGTCTCCTGGGAGTGGACTTTCCAGGTCTTAGATAAATGACTATATAACCCAGTTTTCCCAAGTAGGTCCC
>NW_006430735.1:5096897-5149846 GCF_000325575.1 Pteropus alecto
ACCCAGGAACTCACACTATTAATGCTACTTTTTATTCTCAAAAATGTTTTGGTTTAGGCATTGTATAGTCATCTCAGTCATAGGGTAGATGAATTCTCTACATTAAGAGATAATGCACAATTGTTGTGCCAACTAGAACCCCCCCAATAATGTGTGAGTGTTGCTGTGGATCTACAGCTTCTCTGACACCTGGTATTGTCAGACTTTTTCATGTCTATTAATTAAGTAGTTATAAAGTGCTATTTTATAATAATCATGATTTACATTTTCTGATCTCTACTGATGTTAAATATTATTTCATATTTTTCTTAGGCATATATATTTCCTCTTCTTTGAAATGCCTATCCATATGTTTTGACTATTTTCTATTGGGATGTTTTTGTTAAGCCAGTAAAAACTGAACACAGCTCAAATGCCTATCAAAAGAAGTGAGCCTGAATGAGCTGTGCTATATAAAATGTAATATTATTCAGTAGCCAAAATGAGTGAATTGAAGTAATATGAAACATTAAGGATATCTTAGCAATATATTATTTAAAAAATAAGTTTATAAAGATTAATAAACACACATATTTATGTGCTTGTATATATACATATGTAACATTATTATATACACATATACATATATAATATGTATACATATGTATACATATATGAGAAAATAAAATTTCATAAATATAAATGCTACCAAAAATATCTATATAAAAGAGAAGGCATGGGGTGATGAATATGAGATTCAGTTTACCTCAGATAGGACTGAAGCAGAAGAATGGAATTTGGAGATTTTATGATTAGATGTTGGTTATCATCAAGATCTAAGCATTTGTTTTGAGTGGTATATTTGAAGGATTTATTGCAAATAAATAAGCAAGAAAGTAAACAAACAAATAAGATCATGTGTATGTAATGAATCAAGATTATGGTTAATCCATTTCCAATGAGAAGAGGGAAGGAAATGTACATTTTAAGCTTTTTAATAGATATCAGCAGATCTGCCTTCAAGAAAGATCAAACAATTTATAGGAGTGGCTATTTTGCTTCATCCTGAATTATTCTGTAAAGTTAAAGTGCTTGAATTGGGTACACCTGGGTCATGACATACAGAATGAAACTGAACCTCTGTCCCTGATCCATGAATGACAAGACCATCTTCATCTTTGCTGAAGACTTGCCTATTTTGGTCTGGTATTAGAAGATGAAATGTGAAGTAGGGGCTACCTATTATTTGGCTGAGAGGTGGGACCATATGGAATGCCTCTATTACCATTGTTTTTAATGGCTCCCAGATACAAAGAGAATCACATGCTCTCCAGCTATTTCAATGTTTATTCCAGCCACAGCCCTCTTTTCAGTAACATATTCTCAAAATTTATTTGCCAATACTATTCTAAAAATGCTTGCTATCTACCAGTATAATTATTAACAGTAACAACCAATGTCTGGTTTTTGTTTAAGGTGCCATAATTGTCAGGTATGTAAATAAGAATGGCTCTTCAATCCTCAGATATATTTGTATTTATTCATTTTTTGAAATCAGATAAACATTCTCAGGCCTCCACCCTCCAGTCATGGGAAATCACATCTCAGTGTGTTTAAGAGCCCCTTTCCCTCACAAAGATAATATGAGAATAGAAATGGCTGAGAAAAGAATGGTACCCTGACTAGAAAACTTAGTTCATCACCAAAGTTCACATTGCCCAAGCCCTGTGTCCATTTGAGTGGAGTTGCCTCTATTCTCCCTAGGGAAAACTAGAGCAGGGGACCTTACATTAAGGCTCCCACACTGGCTTCCATAAAGGCCTCAATCAAAAATCTATTTATCTACAGTGAGCCTCATGGGAGCAGAACCAGGCCATCATCATATTGACTCAGAAGGAAACATATATTTAATAAAACCACCCAGCTCCACACATCTTCGAATCTTGGGAAATCCCATTCTCTCTACTCATACTGCCTCCTCCAACACTTACAGCCTCTCCCCATCTTGGATAATACTTCTGTGGTCCTCAGTTTGCCTAACTTTTATAAATGAAGTCTTGTTTTCTTGAGGGGAAATGGAAAAATACTTTTCCATCTCTTCAGAGTCCTCTAGAGCAGTGCAAATAAAGTAAACTAATACCTTTTTAAAAATTCTAAAGATGTTAAGACATGGTTCTGGTAATTCTATCCTCAAGATATGTTAAAAATCTATTTACTTCTCTTCAGCTCCTTGGTTGTCACCTAATTCAAGCCACCGTCATCCTTAAGTGCACTGTTACGATATAACAAATATAAACAAATCTCTTTAAATCCACAATTGGTCACTTCTAATGGATATTCCACAGAGTAGCCATTGGGAGATTTTTTTAAAAACACAAATCTGATTGGGTTGCATCCTAATTAGTATGATATAAAACAGAATAATATTATAATAAAATTAAAAATCCTTATCAAGGTCCACAAGGCCTACAAGCCTCCCAGCCTTATTCTCTGCTGCTCTTCTCTAGGTACTGACACAACCAGTTTTGTTTCTATGTTTCTTTGTTTTTAAAATCTCCCTGGCTCTTCACTACCTCAGGCTTAGTCTATTCCTCTGCCTGAAATCTTTTTCTGACAACCTCTTGCTCATGCCTTATGTCTTAGCTAAATGGAATTCATTGATTCTATAATCTAAATAAGTGATCTTTTTTTAGTTTCTCATTATACCCTTTATTGTCTTTCATAGCATTATCACCAGTCATCATTACCTAGGCATTCTTGTGATTATTTGCTCAGTATCTGTTTCCCTTATTGAGCACATATCACGAATGCCTAACAAATAGTAGACACTCAAGAAGGTAATAAATAAAAGAGAGAGAGATGGAACCTTGAATGGCTTAAAGTCTATTGAGGTAAACACACACACACACACACACCCCTACACACACACACACACACACACACACACACACACACACACTAGTCATTGTGGATTATTAAACAGCCCCACCTTCTTTCAACTCTCTGCTCAGATACTGAGAAACTAGAGGCCCAGTAATTGCCATAGCATTTCTGTTTCATATTATAGTTGACTGCCATACTTGACAATTCAATCCATGTGTAAGGACTCCATGGGACAGTCTGTCTTGAGACAAAGGCAAAAATGTCTTGGTTCTACATTTGCTATAATCTGTCCCTTTTTAGATCTGTCTGATGTGTGGCATTTTTTTGATGCTTGGGAGACCTCTACAATCTGCAAAATATGTTTACAAGCTGAAATAATAAAATAGGTCAAGAATAAATACGTATTTACTTCCAAGCACAAACTGAGAAGTATTTGTTCGTGCACTTAATCAGCTTTAAAAAGAATCAGCCTCCTGAGGCAACATCTCACAATTTGCTCCCCTTCACCATGTCTCTTCCACAATACCTTTCCATCCCCACCACCACCTTGGAGTCACACAATTTTAGAACTGGAATGAGCATTTGAGATCTTTTTAACTTTATGTATGACAGAACCAAGGCTCAGCAAGATGAACTGATTTACCCAAGGCTACTCAGCTATAATTAAACAAGCGTAGAGGAATGGAAAACAAGTTTAAGAAGGCGAATATTTAAAAGCACGGTCTCAGTCATTGGCTCCAAAATTTTCTATTTAAAAAAAGAAGCAACAAACATTCTAAATCTGAGTGTTCTGATTTTTCAAAGGACTTTTTAAAAAGTTAATTGTTACTATCAAGCTAAAGAAACCAAGGAAATAAGAACTAAAAATATTTAAAAATCAAGTCATTCTTATTACTTTCTGTAATAAAATAAGAATAAGTGAAATTATATGGATTACAACTCTGCAATGAAATTATTAGATCATTTATTTAAAATATCTTCGCTTTAATCCAAACAATTTTAGGATCTGGCATTTTTAATGGTCCCAATATAAACAAACAATTATATAACATTTACTGAGTATTTTTTTATGCAAAGGAGAGTCTACCAGGCCCCCTTGAGGTCCAGGAAGGTGAGCATGAAGTTAGTCCTGAAAGAACTCGTACTCTATTATGGTGGAACATAACCCACATAGCAAAAGCTTACCCCAAAACCAACCACGGTATCAGCACAATTTGGAAAAAGACTCAAAAAAAGTAGTAGAAAAGAAAATTAATCCTACTTCAATTCTTTACATTAGTGAAGCAGAATGTTTCAGTTAGTCTTTAAAAGTATAGACTGATTAGAAATCATTTTTTGAAAGTTAGTAATTACTTTGAAAAACAATGTTATCCCAATTGGAAAATATTTCTAAAAGCAGTTAAAGAACAGTAATAAACAAGTATATCTGAAGCTGTCCTTAAGTCAGTGGTCCCCAACCTTTTTGGCACCAGGGACCAGTGCACCTATGAGAATCTAATGCCTGATGATGATCTGAGGTGGAGCTGTGGCAGCGATGCTAGCGCTGGGGAGCGGCTTCAAATACAGATGAAGCTTCACTTGCCCGCCTGCCACCCACCTCCTGCTGTGCAGCCCCCTGTTCTTAACAGGCCACAGACTGGAACCAGTCTAAGACCTGGGGGTTGGGGGCCTCTGCTCTAAGTTATTGAGTACTGAATTAGTTTTTTCTTCATATGAAATCATAGAGACTTCAAGCAGTTTCAGTGCTAGAAATTTATCTTGTGCCTATATTCATATTTAAGATTTTCACTGTGCTTTTATGTAACTTCCCAAAATTGAAAACAGCATAAATGTTCATCAGAAGGGATTGATTTCATTGATTGTGTTTAATCTCTGTAGTAGAATACTGTATACTCCTGAGAAAGAATAAGGGGCTCTACAGATACCAATATGAAAGAAGTCTAAGAAATATTATTAAATGAAAAGATAAAAAACAAACTATATAAATAGAATTCCATTTATACAAAACAATATTGTTTAAACATATTATTATTAAAACATTTCCAGAAGGATAGTCAAGAAACTCTTATTGAGGTATATCTTTGGGAAATAAGAATGTGGCTTGGGATGAAGAGAACTTTTACTTTTTAATTTTATACCTTTCTGTACCTTTTAATTATTTTTTCTTCATAAACAGGTATTGCTTTTTGTTTATTAGATTCCTATACTATTATACATTTTTATTTTTTACATTGTTTAATATTTTTATACATTATTATTATCATTTTAAACCTATAATGCTTTTAAGCTGAAGTTACTTGAGAAAATGTCCTAACTTCTTTTCTCATTATATGTCTTCAGTTTCTATGTCCCAGTGACTCTGATGTGGTCTATGCATTTGCCTTAGCTTGTCTCATCTGTAATAACACCATACACTGGCAAATCTGAATTTTCATTTCTGCTCCTGAACCCTTTAATCCTGCTCAGTTTAAGAAGCACCTTCCAGTTCTTTTGCAGAAATCTGCTAAAATAGTACATTTTAAAACACTTGCTATATTAAAGTTCAAAATTAAAAATGTTATGGGATCCTTAATCTTTCAACTAATCTTCATTTAATCTACCTTTGTGGAGCTTGACATTGTATATGTAGCATTTTATAAGTTACAAAGTACCTGATTTTAAGGAGCATTAAATGCAGTAAGAGATCCAGAAAATAGTTTTACTCTACATAACCCAGTTGAAAAAAAAATTCTTATAGCACAAAGGTGGTATAGAAGAAAGTTTAATTAGTTAGACTGGATCAAGGAAGATAACCAGGAAAATATAACGATTAATATGAATCTTGAAAAAAAAGAAATAATTGGTACAAATATACTGCCTTCACAAGAACACTTTATATGATCTAGAGTTAGAGAATTTTAGACTTACAGGTAACTTTAAAGAATATGAAGTCTAATCCTCTCGTTTTAAAAATAAAGAAATATTTCTCTTTAAAACAACAATAGCTGTGAGATAAAATTAAGTGGCCAGTACAGAGTAGAAACTTAACAAATGTTTGTTTCTTCCAGGACCAGCTACATAATTTGCAAGTCCCCTTGTTCAAAAATTGTTAAGCATTTCAAGACAGCTACAACAAAGCATTAAATCAAGCACAGAGCCCTGTGCAACTACCACACAGTTCTCAGGCCCATAAAGTAGAGCTCCCTCCAGCCTTACCTGAGTTTTTAGGAGTCCCTAGAGGCAGAGTCCAAACAAGAACCCAGTTCTCCTCAGGCCCCATTTCATTCCTGTGCTATTTAGATTTAGAATCAAAAACCAACAATAATTATTAATGATAAAACCATGTATAGAAGCTAACAGTTTCAAGTTTTTCCTATATACAATTGTACAATTTTGTTAAGAAAGATGTACAAAATCACATTGTGCCAGTTGGTCAAATAGCTGAATAACCAAGCCTTGAAGCAATGGATGGGTCATGAATTCTGCCTTTCTCTTTTTCATTTTTGCATGTTATATAAAAAAATGAATTTATAATGTCATTTAAAAAAATGATTACAATAAGAAAAAGCACTACGAAATACAGAGAAGCATGCTTCTAACAAGCCTGGTGATATACACAGTTCTTCTTTTATGTATATGGACAAAGACTTCTTCTCAAAATTAAAAATGTCATAAATAATCCATTAACCTAGTCTTTAACTATGGAAATAGAAAAGTCTCATAATTGATTCATGTTTATTACATGAATAAATGAAGGCATTTATTCATGTAATAAACATGAATCAATGTATCCCAAGAACTTAGGATAAGACTATTCATAATAGGTGGTCAGTGAAAAATGAGTGGTGATAGATGAATGAATGACTTAATATAGAACCATAATGAAATATCATCACTCATTAAAAGGAATAACATTTTGTTTCATATTACAAAATGAATGAATCTTGAAAATATTATGCTAAGTGAAAAATGTCTGAAGCAAAAGGCCAATTATTTTATTCTACTTATATGAAATGTCCAGAACAGGCAAGTCTACAGAGGCAGAAAGTAGATTAGTGGTTGCCAGGGGCTGGGGAGAGGGAAGAATGGAGAGTGACTGCTAGTGGGTATGAGCGTTTGGTTTTTTTAGTGTGATTAAAAGGTTCTGGAATTAGAAAGTGTTGATAGTTGTGCAACTTGTGAATATACTAAAAACCACTGAATTGTATACTTTAAAGAAGATGAATATTACAGTATGTGAATTATACCGCAATTTAAAAACTTTTTAAAAATAAATAAATGAAGTTTAAGAGATTTAAGTAACTTACTATAGATCAAATATCCAGAAAGTAGGGTTCTGAAGATTAACACAAAGACTTTTGGCTCCTAGCCTGGGCTTTTCCCAGTCTCTCAAGCTACCACCCAGAAATTTGCAGAGCACCACCAGCTCTCTAAGGCTCCATAGAGCTCTGTACTTACATGTAGGAAACTGACTGGACCAGGGTGTTAACCCAGCAATTATTGCACTCTAACTTCTGAGGCTCTAGATTGCCAGAGGTGTAGTACAAAACAGAGAAGAGAGCAAGGTCAGAGCACCTTCCAAAAGATTCCCCACTTTCTCTCCATTGTCCTAGATGCCACCTGAGTGGCCTTTGTACCTCAGGTCTTCCTTGAAAATCCAAAATAACTAGCAATATTTCCACTGTGCCTCTGCTGTTTTCCACAGTACCTTAGAATATTTGTTTCCTGTTTTCTTACATCTAATTTATTTCTAGGCTAACATAGAGCAAGATGACCCATAACCTCTTGTACAATGCTTGGTATTTGGCCTTCAGGACAGATGTTAGGCCTATTAATTTGACTAATAATAAAACAACAGCAATCACAGCTTGTCCTTGCTCGTGAGTGATATGCGAACATTTCTTAAGGTTTCTTTCATTTTCTTTCATTTGTTACAGCAGAATGAGGCAAGCATTATCACTCTTTTTAAAAAATCGAACATAGCGCTAAAACGTCTGTCTTCTAACTCCAAGTTTATTATCCTTTCTTCTTCCCTACCAAGGGAATCGAGCAGTGTTTCTTGCACTTAACTTTTTTTCTTTGCCCAGAGATTGGGATGAAGTATAAGGGAGGTGGGTGATGGGGACACGTGTTTTTGTCCTCTCAAAAAAAGTTGAACGTTAAGGTCCTGCTCCCAAAGATACATAATCAATCATAGTTAAAATGGCAACCTGTCATTGGGGGGAGGGGCAGAAATATAAAATAAAACAAATATGTAATATCAAATATCACCAAGGAGATTAAAAATTTAACTAAATTTATGTAGGATATTTTATACGAAAAGTTTTACACTACTCTCTAGGTATAAAAAAATGAAGAAACATCCTCTACATGTTAACTGTTCTCTGATTTTGAAATCAGCAGCCATTCCTTGGTGCATGTGTTAATGTTACTTGGAAGTGGAATATGGGAAATCAGAGAACAAAAGGTCCACTTTTTGCTATAAAGCAGAGTGAATAGGCAACTAGCCAAAACTTCTGTGGTTCTTCAACTTTTGGTTGGGATCAAAATGCTTCTCCCTCACCGACCAATATAGAATGGAATGTAAGGTTGTGACTAATGGGTTCTGTGCAATCCTGAGATTGGTTCTTTTCTAGCCAAACTTCTTCATTTCCTGTTAACTCCAGTATGTTGAACCTCCCTGAGGACCTCCCCAACCCCACTGTACCACGTCCCCACTCCAGAACTCCTGGGATATTTCAGTAACAGCCCCACCCCCACTGACTAGCCATTCCTGGAATTTGAACTGTGAGAACACATCAATTCCTTACTCATGCACTTGAATCAATTTTCAGCAAACGCAGGAAAATTGAACAGGACACCATCCCACCAACCAGCAACCCATGGCCATCATATGGAGTGTAGGAAATCATGGGCTTTGAAATCAAAGAAATCCGGAATCTTATTTCAGTTCTGCTGTATTCTTTGAAGAACTTAAGAGTGTTTATCTCATTGAGCCTTCATATCTTCATTCATAAAAAAAAAAAAAAAAGAAAAGAAAAGAAAGAAGATGTCAATATCTTTCTTGTTATTTTCAAAGAAAAGCCTGTGGAGGAAGACTTTATTGGCTTCTATTTCCAAACGAGCTTCCTATCATCATCTCATTACTATTAGAGGTAGGAGAGAGTTAACTAAGTTATTACTATTTTTTTATTTCCTATGATTAGCCACCACAGTCCAGGTCAACATGTCAGAAATATTGGAAGAAGTGAGGCCCAAACCCCTTAATGTGTCTTTCCCAACTCAGAAGACATTATTACACATCAGCTGCAGCAGCAGTACATAAATAATGGGGATAAATCTTCAAAAACTAGTTTCACCTCAATTGACTAATTGGTTTCTACCCTACTCTGTGAAGATGGGTAGATTTTGGTCAATCAAACTTTTATTCTTCACTTAAAATTACAGCAGATACCTTTTTTTATCTTAGTGCATATAATTGAAATTTTTATGGGAGAATTTTGCTAAACTGCAGTATTTTTTTTGAATTTTTCCATAACTCTGATGATAATCAGTAAGACTTCACTTGCACACTGAGCTTCTAAAATGTAGGCCATATTTCTCATTTTGAGAAAACCTTAAAATTTTATAGTAACAAATTTCATTGAGAAAATATTGTCAATATAAATAATAGGATAATATCAACTTTGGGTCAGATTAAAGGTAATAATATAAAATAAAACAATAATAAGATAATACTAAATAACATTATTAAGTGTTGAAGAGGATGTGGAACAACTGAAACTCTCATACATTGCTGGTGGAAATTGAAATGATACGACCACTTGGAAAACAGTTTGGCATTTTCTTAACAACTTAAATATCTACTTACAATGTTATCTAGCAAATCATAGATATAAGTATTTGCCTAAGAGAAATGAAAACACAAGCCTAGGAGAAATGAAAACATACGCCCACAAAAGATTTGTACACAAATATTTATAGCAGCTTTTTGAAATGTAATTTACATACCATAAAATATTCCACTGTAAGTAAATAGTTAGATGACTTTTAATAAATGTACACGGTTATCCAGCTATCACAATTGTTACAAACACTCTCATCACCTCAAAAAGTTGCATTGTGCCTCTTGCCTTGTCAATCCCCTTTCCCACCCTTGGCCTTAGTCAACCACCAAACTATTGTCTCTATATTTTTGTCTTTTCTAGAAATTTCATATAAATGTAATTTCTTATAAATGTAATTTATATGAAATTAAATTTCATATAAATTTAATAGAAAATGAGTCTTCTGTGACTGGCTTCCTTTCCATCTTTTTAAATTATTTTTTTCCCCTTTTTTTCTCTTAAGATGAAGAAATGCAAGTTTAGTTGGGTGTGGGACTTGTCTGAGAGCACACGTTAGGGGCAGAGCCAGGACAAGAGCACAAAAGATTTTCACAAGGACTATTCCACACTATGCTATTGGCAGGATGCAGTATGCCAGAATAGAAAGAAACACGGTTCGGGGCATCAGATCTGCTGTCATTTCTAGCTCTGTAGTCTAGGCAAATAAATCAACTACTCTGAGGCTAAATTTTCCCTTACATAAAATGAAGGAAACAATATCTAATGTATATCTCTGTTGTGGGGAATAAATTAAGTGTATAAAATGTATAACACTGGGCTAGGCAAACATTAGGAACTTAATAAATGATAGTTATTGTTGACTGGAAAATTACAGCACATTCCATCTTGAGACAAAGGACATAGGGAGGGTAAGTAATACATGTTGGTAACTGAATATTAGGGTTGAAACATCAACTTATCTAAATTTTAAAATTCCTAAAGACAATGTCAACAAAATTGGGAATAATTTGCTAAATGTAATTACTAAACCATTGCTTTATTTCTCTGGTAGGAAGAAAATTTTATGAATAATTTCTTTTGCCTGATTTTTTGCCTAACTCAGTAGTTCTCAGTCTTGGCTGCACATTAGAACTACCTGGAGAGTGGTAAAAAATTATCAATAACTGCGTCACAACTCAGAAATTCTGATTTCTTTGGTCTAAGCAGTTGTCTGGGCATTGGGGATTTTACAGCTTCCCCTGGCAATATTAATATATAGCCTTTGTGAGAAAGTTGTAGCCAAACTAAGAACTTGATTCATTTCCTGGGTTTTAGGCAATGTGTTCAAATTGTGGATTAAACTGTTTTTAGAGTATACCACTTCTGACACCTCAGGAATTGTCATACCTCAGAAACTACCTGTCTCCACCCAGATGCTTCATACACAGATGATCTTTTCTCATTTTTCTTAGCAGCATTGGATATTTATGCAATCAGCCTGAGGGTTTTGTTTGAATGACATTAACTATTTCTACCCTCAAAGGAAGCTGTTCTCTACCTCCATATCCTAGGCTGCCACTTTTCTTTCACTCCTCAGTCTGAACTGGTTTTTTAAACACATATTCTTAAGCAATAAGTGTATTTCACATGAGTAACAATTTCAGGGAGACAAATAAAATTTACATGGACTGTTGCTCCAACTTAAAAGCCCTTAAATACCCACAAGGCCTAAACAAGTTTTCTCCTTCTCTGGTCATCAAAGACTTAATTTGTAAAATTAATGGAGTTCATTTTATGAACTCTAAGGTATTTTCCAGTTACAACAACCAATGGTTGTAGTTCTTATGACTAATACAATAATGAGCAAATTCTTTATTTAGGGTTCCATTTACAACTCTAACGTTAGTACTCAACAACTCCAAAAAATGAGGGTTTATATCTCTGTTAAAATCATTAGCACAAACACATAAATGATATATTTGATCTTTGAGCAGTATATTTAAATTACATTTCTTAAGGAAGGCAATGCTCAGTCTATAATTCCCAGAAGGAACTGACAGCTGTCATCGAGAAAACCTACATTAATAAATTAGAAATTTTTACAGATAAGGCAACGACAAAACCATAATTGATTTACTAATTGGTCAACTATGATATTGCAAAGTTGTGACATGACATTAATCATCACCTAGTGAAATGGTCAGGAGTCTTTGTGCGATCGCTGCAGCTTACTGAGAAAATCACTTGCTGCAAAATTGAAGGAGAATTTGTTTAAAGGAAGGAAAACAACTCTAAATAGCAAAATAAATATTTTCCTCTGCTTTTGGGTGACCTTATGCGCAACCTCTTCCCTTATGAGAATGCCGTCTCCAAGCCTGTGGTTTTGTGGCATGTCAGTAATTCCTGAGAGCCTATTCCTAGTGTGGCAATGGGCCGGCCACTTCCTAGTCACACGCTTGATATTCTCCTCTTCTTTCCACAGAAACCTGTAGACTTACCAGCTCTCTCATTTCTTAAGATAGATTCTCTTTCTTTAATGCCAATTTATAACTATGTATCACGTCTTCGTCCCTGATATAGTATTAATAAAGTTTCCCTTTCTCATTTCTGAGGCATGATCTGGCAAGTCTACTGGTGATACAGAAGCTCTGTTTTCTGATGATGCTAAGGCTGAAAAAAAAGCTTTTTAAAAATGAATATAATAGGCAAGACTCACAGCATCGTGTCATTGCTGACAGTCCCAAAGAAACTCCAGTGGAGCATCAGTCATGTGGAATTGTCTTAGAGAAACCAGAGGCTAACAGGCCAGTTGAAAGATTTCTCAAACGAAGGCCATACACACCATCTAAAGAGAACAGCTGAGGTGGAGAATATGTGTTTCAGTAAGGGGTCTATCTGGAGCCAGACTGCTGCGTGTTTTCACATGCATTTATGAAACCAGGCCTTCCCTTCATGACTGCCTTAGTCTGCTTGGGCTGCCATAACAAAACACCATGGACTGGGTAGCTTAGACAACAGAAATTCATTTCTCACAGTTCTGGTAGTTTGATGGCAGAGTGTCAATATGGTTGGTTTCTAGTGAGAGCCTCTCTTATATCAGCCTGCCTTCTTCAGTGTGTGTGAGGGGGTCAGGGGTAGGGGTGGAAAGGAACACGCAGAGAGGAAAAAGGCTAGTACACGTGCCAGCTTTCTTCCTCTTCGTATAGGATAACCAGTCCCATCAAATTAGGACTCTAACAATATGACTTCATTTGACCTCAGTTATCTCTGAAAGCCCTGTCTCCAAATCAGTCACATTGGAGGATAAAGCTTCATTCAGCATATGAATTTGGGGAGAACACAATTCAGTACATAACAATGACCCAACGATCTATGCAGAAAATCCCCAAATGCAAAAATTAGTTTTATTCTTTAAAACAACATTTTACAAATGCCTGGTTTTTGACATCAGAACTCTTTATCCAAAATAAATTTTACAGAGATATCCAGTATATGGTATAAAAATAAATGAGAGACTAAATAAATAAACTGGCAGGTGAGCCTGCAAAATGTGTTCCGTCTGTGTAGGAGTGAAGAGTTGTTTTTGCACCAAACCAGCTCTATGAGAAAACACTAGATTTCAAGGAGCTGTCATCCTGGGCAAATGGCTCAGGTATATACTCCATGAAAATTTCAGGGGAAGCACCTTTGCTATCACCCAGAAGAATTTGTAAATGCAACTGTACCTTGTGATTGCCATGGAATAGTGGAGCCAAACATGACCCTGGCTACATGAAGAGACTCAACCAGAGGGATGTCTCATCCTGAGTCATCAGGGTATTTCTCCTGGGGATTTAAGCAACTGATATTGCAAGTTAAAGCTGCTTGAAAGAATTTATGCCCTTTAGCATTTCACTGATAAAATCAAAGTATCTGGAAGCTTTTCAAACAGGATTTAGTCACTGCTATAGAAATCTCTTCATCAAATCATAAAAAAAAAAAATTTATTAGTCTGAGGTTAGTACAACTCTGGTTTCATTCATATTTTGCCACCAGTTGGCCTTGTGGAGTCGTGGCCCAGTTTCTTCATCAGTAAATGAAAAAGTGGATTAGGCAGTGAGTCTCAAACTTTGATGTATATAAGAATTATCTAGGTAGTTTATTTAAAATGTGGCACCCCAAAATTCTGATTAAGTTTTTCTTTGGGAAGACCCAGAATTTTTCTTTGTTTTCTGGCAGCCTGTTGATATGACACAGGCAGTCAGCAGATTCCTTTCTACGCACACACACTTTAAGAAACACTGATGATCTTTAAAAGATTTTGCCTTTCAAATTTTATAATCCTATGCTTCTCAGGTTCATCCAAGTAAAGTGTGATATTAGGCCTACATTTCTGACCTTCCATCTGTAGCAGAATTACTGAAAACAAGCATCTTTTGCTCATTCTCAGAACCTTGGACCATGCCATTGTGATAAAGTCCAGGAGAGAGAGAAAATAAGAATGCCTGAATAGTATTCGTTTCTGTGATCTTCATCCTGTGTGGCCTGGTGGTTTTCCACCTGCAGTTTGCATGTTCAAAATGGTGCCCCAAGGTGAGAAACTGAGAACATTCCTTCAGTGCTCTACTCTCTTTCTTCTCATCCTGCTACTAACCATGTCCTTACAAGGTCCCAGAACCTGAATTCCAGAACTCAGATAAGAAACTAGGGTTTCCCTGCTATCTATTATGTTCAATTCCATTTCCAAGGTCACTAATGTGTTTTGGGCCAGATAGTTTGTTGTTTGTTTTTTGTTTGTTTGTTTGTTTTGTTTTTTTAACGCTGTATCCTCATCACAGATGTTCCTAGTCATTTAGAACCTCATCTGTATGTTCAGGCCATCTTTCTGTGATCACTATTTGTTTTCACTTGGTATGAATGGAACTTAAGACAGTTTAAGATAAAGGAGATGCTGGTTTGTGTCTTTATGAAAAGTTATGGTGTATGTTGTAAGAACAATACTCTGGAATGGGAATGTGGGAGGATAGCATAAACACATGAGTTCTGAGTTGTTTAATGAAATCTAAATTTATTCAATGATCCCGTGGAAGGACCAGGAAACTGACTTTTTTCATAATTTAAGGTTTAACGATGTAGCTGCTCAAATTTGCAAGGAATAAATGAAGGAGGAAAATAATAATGATCTCATTAGGACATTTTCAGTTGGCCTCTTCAACTTAATGAGGTCATCTTTAGACTTAGGGTAGAAATTTACTTAGTATGGGTCATCCTAGGATAGTCACTTGCTGCCTGCCCACTGTCCATGCAACTTCCTAGGGACAGGTCCTTGAGGGAGGGATTCAAATGAAGGCCCCATCAAATATCACTTGGCTTTCACTTTCTGAAGAGAAAGTTTATGAATATAGCTTGGAGTCAGACAAATTAATTTTTTACATTTTCTATTTATTTTTAAATCTTGTTCCAAAAGCTTAGAAGGGAGGAGAATAGTTGGCCAACCTTTATAACCATAGTCCAGGGGGAAGTAACGTGGCCCTAAAAAGGAGATTTGGAGAGCGAAATATTACAGAGACTTCAGATGCTTATTCCAACGACCTTATTCATCGTTTCATGATGATTATTTACAGGACTATCACTCATTAGACTGGAAACTTCTCTAAAGGAGAAGCCAAATCTTCAATTATCTTAAATCTAGCGGAATGACTTAGCATATAACGGCAGTTTGCAGCAGATTTGAGTGAAAAAATGCCTGCAAGGAAACTTTCCATTCAAGTACACGAAAAGTATACAATACTTTTTTTGACGTTTTGGTGACTCAGAAATTTTTGAAAAGGGGCAAAGGAAGTGGCATATTCAGTATATTTGAATTTCCTCTCTTTTTAGTCCTTCGGTAATCTTTAACAAATGTAAAATTCATGGTTTAAGGCTCAAGCAAACCTATCAAGCTTTGTGTTTTTATGATATTTTTACTTCTACCAAAATGTAAATGTTTTGATTGAAAGTCCAAAACAGTACGGTAAACAAAATGGAAATTGTACAAAGATATAGAAAGAATAGCTAAAGGAAAGGAAGATGGAAAAGGACCAGGTTGCCAATAATTGTAAACCAATTGGAAAAACTATAAAGCATGATCTAAGGCCCCAACCTAGTTTGGACTTTCTCTTCTTTTCCATCAGTTTCTGAACTGAATAAAGAAGAAATACATTCTGAAGTCTGTGATTCATCATGTAAATGTGATATTTAAGCCACTTAATTCGAGTGACTATATAATTTATCATCCAAACTGCAGCACCGTTGTGAGTGAAAGGGGGCACTAAACCAGGTCACTCAGACAACCCAATACATATGCCTGCTCCACTCTCCACCCATTTAAGGGGCTTCTTTTTATTTTGTATATTTTATTTAAAATGTCACATATTTTTCTCAAAGAGAGATCTTAATTACATTCCCACAGCATGCCAACCTGAAGTGAACAGAAGTTTCCTTCAAACACACTCAATTGCAGCCCAGCTGTGAGGACACGGCCTAGACCAGGGCTGATTTGAGGTCACAAAGGACAGAGGATGCTGCACAAAATAATTTCTCTTCACAGCAAGGAGAAAGTTGGACTTAGATTCTGAATTACCTTTTTCACATCTCTAACAGTTATTAATCTCTCATTGTAACACATAACAGACCTCCAGTGCAGTTTTTAAATGTAGCAGAAATTAATAGCATTACTTTGTTTTCATTTCATTTATTTTTAGATGATCTATTTATTGCAAGTGATACTATTTTATAATAATGTTATTTTATTAATATTATTTTATAATAATGTTATTTTCTTTAAAGATGAATTTAAGTATAACAAAGAACCAATTAAATAATATTATAGGTGATATGTTGATATCAACAAAATAGATCTTTTAAAAAAATCTTCAAGACAGAGGCACTAGCTGAAATGATAAAAGAATTGGGAGTTCTGCCCCAACACATATTCATTCCTGACCCAAGGAATCTGGAGGCCAGTGTGGTACAAAACTTCACCCATATCCAGGTTTTTTCTGAAAGCCAAAAATATAAGTTAGGAAGAGATAGTTTCATGATCCCTAAATGAAAACAGAAGAGCCTGAGAACTTGCTAAAGTAGAGAAGGTTGTCTGAATATACCAAGACAAGGAGATGAGAAGAAAACCTGGCTAAGAGTAAGTAGAGATTGAAAACCAAGGAAAATTAACCCTCTTGATTTAGCCATATATGATTAGACCATGTGTGAAGCAGAAGGGGATAGAAAGAACACGAACAAAAGTACTCCATAGCTTATGATCAGAAATGAATAATATGACAGCAGGAGATGCTTAAGGAGTAAGAACGAATGACTCAGGAAATGAAATCCCATTCAACAAGGTCTACTGGGGCAAAATGCGATCAAAATCTTTGCCATTTACCTTTCTACCCAAATGTTCCCCACTCGACTCCCTACTTACAATCACCTAGTATCCTCTCTCTACTCCTACTTTAGATAAAGATTAATATATAAGCAAAGCTTCCTATTGAAGGAGTTCAGAACAAGCCTCCCCAAGATGTGCCACTTTGGCATGTGAATTATTTTTAACTGAAAGCACTCAAGATGCTGCAGACTCATGAGAAACTTTTATCGCTCCCTTAAAGAATTTAAATTAGGGACCTGGCTCGTATGAGTTATCATCATAACTTTTTATGACCTATCTGTAGGGCAGAGTAAAAATCTAATTACTGAATATCTGCTGTTTTTAGCATCCTGCGAATGACATTCCTCCCCTCTAAAGCCCCAAGGTGCCTCACTGAATCCTTAGCTCAGAATGTCACATATACCTCCTTTTCCCTTTCTCTCTACAAACCTCTCATGTATGTGAGGTCTCTGACTCTCATGCATGTGGGTTCCCATGCATACATATATAATTAAATTTGGTTATTTTTTCTTGTTATTCTGTCTCATATAGATTTAATTTTTAGAGTAGTCGAAAGAAACTTGAAGGGTAGAGGAAAGGTTCTTTCTCCCCCACATTATAGAATCTTCGAACATTTAAATATGATGAGAGACATATGAGTTGGAAATAAGTTTTTAGAACTTGTTAGCATATTGATGGTGATTGAAATCATGGCAGTGGATAAAATTACACTCTACTCATCCCTCACAGACACCTTACCTACGCTATTATAGTCTTCAAGGAATATTCTCCTCCTACAAACCTTCTCCTGGTCTAACTAACTTTTACTATTCATTGTTCAGATCTCAGCTTAAATGCTTCTTCATCTCCACCTGTGCCCTTGGTGTATGTTCTTATAGCCTACTCTTTCAGAGCTTCCATGACACCATTACTATTACTTATTTAATATTCCCTGTTAGACTCTAAACTCCTAAGGGCAGGAATAGGGTCCATTTGATATCCTCACCATCTGATCTATTCTGGTACATAGCCAGCGGTCGCTAAATGAATGAATAAGTGAATGAGTGAAAGACGAAAAGCACATTTACCTGGACTTTGGACAAGCCAGGAGGAGAGGTAAGAATTGGTGAGGAAAGGGAGAATATTAAATCAGCTGGGGCTCAGATCAGGATAAAAGCACAGAAGAGTTAAGCACCTTGGTCAGTTCATAAAGGGGCCCCTAATATAGGTTGGGCTTGGTCATAACTGGCTTAAGAAGTGGGTGAGACTGGACTAAAGTTTGGAGACACTGTTATAGCACTCGGATGTTCATTTAACATATGTGCTTTTTTATCACCCTCTGTTTGAATGAGCATCTACCCACTGGAGGGAATTGTTGAACTACATCCCTATGATTGGAAAGCAGTTCAGCTCATGTAATTGAGACAGAGGAAGCTAAGCTAAGCCTGCTTTCCCTGCCCCATCATATCTCTTAAAAATAGAACGATTTATTCAAACAGCTACCTAAGTACAAATTAATCACCAGGAAGACATTTTCTAAGATAATCATAAAGAAAGGCAGCTATGTAATTTTGGACAAGTTACTTAACCTCTCTGAATCTGTTTCCTCATTTGTAAAACTGGAATCGCAGCACTTCCCTTTCAGGAAGGATATGAGGTTCCAATACATACGGTATCAAACACTAAGGTTGTTGTTATTCATAGCAATTTATGGTAAGTTGTAAGGAAATACAAAAACTTCAGCATAAGGTCATAACCCTCTCAGTAAACATTAATTCTTTTATCTCAAATGCCAATCTAAACTGTATTTCCCTTCAGATGTCAGGAGAATATAACCTATTATTTTTTTGGAGTTCTAGAAACCTTACAGATTGATATACATTGGTACACAAGTCCCTGAAACATTTCTTTTTACCAGTATTTCTTCTCACTTGAGTAGGAGAAAGCTTTTGAAGCCCACTTAAATGGCAAGGGCATATCTGTGCAGGATTCCGTGTCTTAGTTCCTGCTTCTTTCTTCCCCCAAGATGTCCCCTTGACCTAAACTCAGAGCACCAGCTTCATCCCTTTCATCTACCTCACTCCTCCACCAGCTCCCAAACTGTAACCTACTTTTCCCTTCTCCTGGATTTTTCAGGGTGTCATTCTTTTACCTTTTACTTTTTACATCAGCATCATCAGATGCCTCACTCCAGAAATTCCAAATCAGATTCTATGGAAGTAAAGATGGGAATTCATATGTTAACAAACTCCTTAGATGATTCTTAGGCATGCGAAACTTGAAATTCCTGGCGTTAAACCAGGCAGCATTTCTGTGGGCAGAGAAAAGTACCTGGGGCTTTTAGAGCAGGCCTCAGCTTTCACCACATTTCAAGCCCCATTACAGTGTATATCCCTTTTTTTCCCTTTGCCTGAGAAATACCCCACTGGATCAGCTTTACAGTGACTTTGTACTTTGAAAAATTTAGTACAAAAATTGATACCTAGCCAAGTGTAACTATAGAAATTGGCAATGAGTTTATGGCTTAAATAACTAGTACTCCAAGTTAATAGGTAATAGGCTCACATCAATCAATGATCACTGTCAACAGTGAGAGAGATGATTTTAAATGGCACACTCATGTGGCATAAAACAACAAAGAGTCACAAAGTGAGGACCTTTTTAATTCTCTCTCTGATTACATCAAGGAGTAAGTCTCAGAATGGTACCATGTGTCTTTTGCCACCTCACCAACACTTCCCAATTTGCCTTTTTAATAAAGAAAGAGTAGGTTTCAGGCTATGACTTTCTCAAGCAACAATATTTAACTAGAAATTGTATGATTTTCTGTGTATTTATTTTTACTGTTTTTTTCTATTTACTTTATGGTAGTGATATAAAATGTACTTTTATTAATTTATATATTAAACAGTGAGATAATTTAAAGAAAAATTAATGGTCCAGGTAATATATGTCAAAAATTATGAAGCATACAAGTGAATGACTAAAGTTTTGGGAAAATTGTCTAGTAGATAAAAAATGACAAGCTGGTTAGAGCAGTCCTCAAAATAAGGTTAGAAAACAGATTTTCGTGTTGTACCCCATGATGTTATTGTGTACATTAATATCTTATCTTATTTTATGCACAATAGGAGCAGTTTAATTAAGATTTCTTGGATACAAAATATGAATGAGGTTCCATACTTGCTGTCTTATAGGTATAAGGGAGTGGGGGGCAAAAAAACCTCTTTCTCTTTCTATGGATCATATGCAAAATGGCAAAACCCAAGAGTTGTTTATTGGTTAATGGCATAGGTTAGTTTTACTGCTTATTAGTTTGAGACATACACACACACAGATACATACAATACATACATACGTACATACATGCATACATGTATATATTTAAGTATATGTATTTGTAAACTGAGCACAGTGCCCACCACATAGAAAGGGCTTCATACAGGCTTATTATTCCATTGTTATTTAAAATTAGCACAACTCCTCCTTTTGGAAGTAATAGAAATAATAGCCGTGAACCTTTAGAAAGGTCATCCTCTGAGGACATTGCTCTTAAACCTTTTGCAACTCCCATCTTTTAAGTTTTTACTCTTTAAATCAGGCTGAGGGAAAATTTGGATCCCTTGACAAAAATTATTTTCCCACATTCTCTATCATTGATATTGTACCTTTTAAAACTTTTGTCTCATACCCAATTATATTTAGGACTGTGATTCCCCAGGTGGAAGTAGCCCAGTATATGAAAATGGGCTCAGAATATCTAGACTGTGGGGTACCATGACTCTTCTGATTTTATAGACACACTAATCATAATACTGTTTAACTGACTGAGTTATTCTAAGTTATTCTAAGAATTGATTCAGAATGAGTAGAAAGGATAGTGAATTTTGCCCATTTTTCTAGTAATGTTTCTCTTCAGGGAGAAGATAGGCTGGTCATATATTATTTAAGTTAATAAGTATAAGACCAACTAAATTTTGTAGACCATTAGGCTTTTATTTCTTCTTCGATGAATGATGGTGCCTTATTTTTATTCAATAATGTTTTTTCTCATTTTTTTATACAGTAATGCTCATTCCTGAGATTGATCTCTTGTGTAAAATCCTTTGATAGAAAGCTGACTCATAGAAATGGGTTCTGAGAAGCCAGTCTCACTTGAAAAGAAATAAAAAATTAACTGTGTGTATGTTTGTGTTTCTATTAAGTAAAATATCAGAGGGGAATGTAGTGGTCTTGCAAATGGGGATACAGTGGCCACTCGTTTGAGACCAGAAGAGTAAGATCCTATTGGAGACAATATGTTGAATTAAAGATACAATCTACTTTCTCAACTCGGTTCAAATATGTTCGCAAAATATGGTGACTTAGGATTTTTTCTTTTGTTATTTACTTTACCCTTTCCCTCAGCATGTGCTATTAGTACTGAGTCCAGTGTCTCCCATTGGGATCTACTCTCAAGTGTCCTACTTAACCCCATTATCCAAGAACTCTAGGGACTGACATTATCTCAAGTGGACTTGTCCTGCTTACCTTATATCTAAGGTAAGAATCTGACCAGACGACGATTGCCATGTGTTCTCAACATCACACATTGTCACTGTTGAAGACGGGTCCTACAAAGTCTGACATCCCTAGTACATGCCCTTGCTAGCTGGAGCAAGTACTACAACGGTACCCAGTAGTAAGGCTCCAAAGTCGTACCTCTCTTATGTCATTTTCCACAAATCAACACCGATCCTGAGGAAAATCTGGCATTAGCAACATGCTGTGCAACAATCATTCTTGTACATTTTAAACTCTGGTCACTATACCTGATGCTTCTTTTTCTCAAAGTTCATTTTATTTCACAGATCTTGTTGCTTTTCCTTTCCAATGTACCTTCCAATGTTCAGATCTATCCTAGTTCACAGTGGTAAATCTCCTGAACTTTAGAATTCTAACCACTTTTTCTGCATGAGAATCTATAAAAAACTGGAGTAGATAACCCATCTGAATTTGATGCCACTTGTCTCTTTCATGTCTAATCATCTGAAGTGGAAAGCCTGTCTACATCTTTCATGAATGGCATAGTCAGAGATACCCCACTACAGTGACTGCTTCCTTCCTGGGGTACACTGGGTATAAGAGAGCTTCATTCCAAATTCTAGTGTGTGTGTGTGTGTGTGTGCGCGCACATGTGTGTGTGTGTGTGTGTGTGTGTGTCTGTGTCTGTGTCTGTGTGTGTGTGTCTGTGTGTTTAAAGAATTTATGTAACAAGGAATTTTGAGAAGCTGCCTAAAATGTCCAGAAAACCAAAGTGGGTGTCCTAGAAATATAATTAGTACATTCTCTATGGATATACTATACTTCCTCTCAGGAAACAAACCCCGTATTTTCTCAACCCTGATGCTGTTTATCCTTTAGAAGATAGATATCATACCATGGCTCATTCTGATTTTCTTTTATCTGTATACCCAAAAGATAAACAAACCTCAATGAGGTCTGAAAACTTACTTCTCAAGATGCATCCACATTTATCAAATAAATTATTGAGCTGGAAACGAGCAAGGTTGGCGAGGGTTGTCAGACCTCATTCAGCAACCACATCTGGCATGGAATAAAATGTCTCCCAGGCTTTAGTGGTCATGAGGCTTTGAAGAAAACTAGTGTCCAAGTAGAAAGTCTAACCAAAAGGAAACTTGGACTAAGGTCAAACCATTCTTGCCCTAGTGGCTTGAGGTTGTTCCTCTTTGTTTTTCTTGAACTCTCTAGAGAGAGACTGACCATAATCTTCCGCCTCTAGCTACTACATATAGAATCACAAAATCGGCAGGGGACTCAACAGTTAGCTAGTCTAAGCCTTTACTCAAGTCAAAAATTCCTTCAATATTACAATGATTGACACAGATGGTCAAGAGTAAAACTGAATATCTTATGTCTAAATATTTAAAAGTTAAAAACAAAACTAAAAAATGGTTAAGTATATATGGTCTGTCTTCCAATCTTGATAAAAATATCTAAAATATCTGCATAACTACCTGCAAAACAAGTTTCGGTTTAGAATTCTCAGGCCCCTTAGATCTCATCTAGAATATAGCAATGCAGGGAAAGCTAACCCTGGCCCAGTCTGAGAATCTCCTCTTTTCCACCCCAGATCCTCTTAACACTGTGTTGTGCCTCACACTAGCCCACATCTATACATTAATCCACATTACCCACAAACAGTTGCCCTATGGCCACCTCTCAGATCCAGATGTATGTATCTTTGAGAGAACAGAGCTTCACAGGCCATGAACAAAGAATCTGGGCATGGACTTCCCAGATCTAGAGTACCCACTTTATTGTCAAGAAGGGGAAGGGAAGGAAGAAGAAGAATAAATCCTAAAGAGAAAGTCTAGAGGGGCACAATCAGAATGATATTCTCTAAAGTATGGGACCCGGGACAGGGGTCCCCTTGCTCAAGTACAGGGATTGTGCAGGAGTTTCCCAGCACCATGAGTTGTCAAGAATATTAACTTACCTTTGAATTAAGATAGCAGCATAACATTAGGACATATTCCAGAGTCAGGCAAGATTCTGCCTTCAGACCTCAGCAGACAAAATGTGTTAGTTGGGAGAATGCAATTTCAGAACCAAGAGTTAGCTCCAAGGAAGTTCTCTTTTCCTGAAGACTTCAGGTAAAGTCTCCTTTTAGGTCTTACATGGTCTCTTACATGGATCCCTGATGATTCTGAGCTTCCAGTGTGAGTCTGAGCAGAATCGGGGCTGCCTTCAGAAACTTTTCCATGATAACTCCAAAGAAACAGATGTCTTACCATCTTGATGGATTTCGCATGCCTTTTCTGAGCCAGACAAACCCAGTTCTTCTAAGACCCAAGACACTGGGCCAGGGAGCCCCAGGGATTGGCTCTCTCGTGATTCCAAGGGGAGAATATGCAAAGGCTCTATATTAGGGTTCTCTGGAAAAACAAAAAATTGGGAGATTATATCTATATATACATATATGTATATGTACATACATATGTATATACACATATACACACACACAAACACACATCCACATCCACATCCACATACACATGCACATATACACACACAAACATGTACTGTGGACAGTCCCAGAGTAAGGGATATTACAGGCCCAGGGAGGAACCCCACAGGCAGGAGGGAGAGTTGAGTTCCTGTGCGACCAGTGACCACATCACTACCATGGAAGAGCAGCCACTGGCTTCAAGGGAGCAGTGGCCAGGCCTCCAGCTCAAAGCAGGCTAGGGGGTCCTTGAGAAGGGGTTCAACATAAATATATGTGATTTATTTTATCACTAAATAAATGTATGCATTTTTTCTTAAAGAATTGGCTCACATGATTATAGAAGCTGGCAAGTTCAAAATCTGTGGGGTAGGCCAGCAGGCTGAAGACCCAGAAAAGAACTGATATTGCAGCTAGAGTTCAAAGGTAGTCTGCTGGCAGAACTTCTTCTTGTGGGAAGGTCTTTCTTTTTTCTCTGAAGGCCTTCAACTGATTGGAGGAGGCCCAACCACATTATGGAGGATGAACTGCTTTACATAAAGTCCACTCATTTAAACATCACTCTCTTCTAAAAAATACCTTCACTTCAATATCCAGACTAGTTTTTGATCAAATATCTGGATACTTGGCCTAAAGTTGACACAAAATTAGCCATTTCAGGCTTTGTGACAGCAAATCTGTACTTAGGTACAACAGCAATAATGATACTAAAAATAAGACCTTGTTTGCAAAGTGCTGTCGCATTTTTTAAAGTCTTATTTGAACATGTCCATCTTACTAGTCTACCTAGGAAAGATTAGTAACCTGAGTGCAAGGAGAGGGGTGCGGCAGTAGGCTGGCTAATGGTTAGAAATTCTAGACTCCTGGAACGGAAAAATGTCAGTACTGAAAAGTCATTCAGCTTTCATGGAGTAACAGCTTTACTAGGCATGACCAGGTTTCCACAGGAAGAGTTTGAATTTCATTTGTCAGGAAATCCTGTATTTGGCAAATTGGAATGATACATAAAGCCCCATAAATAAAAGCAGTCCAGGTTACTTGTAAGTACAAGGATTACCTTTCCAGTCTACTCCTTGAAGCCAGAACCTTAGGTAGTAAAGTTGGGTATTAGTTTCTTTACGTATTTTCTTTATTTCTTTTTTATTTTGTATCAAAGTGTGTGTGTGTGTGTGTGTGTGTGTGTGTGTGTGTGTGTGTACATGGGGGGAGGTTGGTGGGGGCTGAACAGAGAAGGGATGGAGATTTAGTTCAACCCATTACTCTTATCTGTCTCTTTAGTGACTTGGTGTCAGCTTGGGTTACTAGCAAAAATGCTCAGTCTTTCAGAGCCCCATTTCTCCCCCTATTAATCTCCAAGATGGCATCTGAGTATAGATATGTCACTGAGAGGGGGCACCATCTAGGATCTATACCATGCTGCTTGGATCCCTGGTGGTCTCTTCTATGGAGAGGCTTATCTCATCTGCTCCCTGGACTGATGATTCTGTTGGCATCTGCTGCTGAAGGCCACAGCAGGTGTAATTCATAATTTATGGTCTGTTCTCTCAGCTCATCTGGGCCCAGGAATTTCTCCTTATAACTCAATCCTCCCTCAGTCTTCAGTGGTGCTGTGCATCCCACCTGAGGTCTGAACGTTCTTCCCTAATGGTTCCCAGGTCAGGTGTTTTGTTCTGCAATCTCGAGCTCCAGAGCTACTTGGCCCTCACTTGGTGATCTTCAACAAGCTTTCACCACCCTTGCTGGAGTAAGTGGAAATTTTTGAGTCTGTCTATGCGACTTGAGAACAAAGCTAAGTTCCAGGCATGACTCTGTCTAATCTGCACTATTTTTATTTTCACATGACCACCTGCTAAGTGTTGAATTGTGTCCCCCCCAAAATTGTGTGAAGTCCCAATCCCTAGAACCTCAGCATGTGACCTTGTTTGGAAATAAGGTTATTGCAAATATATTTAGTTCAATTAAGATGAGGTCATATAAGACCAGAGTGGGCCCTTAATCTAATGTAATGGTGTCCTTATAAGAAGAGAAGAGCCACAGACACACAGACACCTGAAAGGAGAATGTCATGCGACAACAGAAGCAGAGACTGAAGTGCTGCAGCTCCAAGACAAGGAACACCAAGGATGGCCGGCAAGCCACCAGAAGCTGGGACAGGCAAGGAAGGATTCTCATCTGCAGGTCTCAGAGGGAGGATGGCACTGCTGACACCTTGACTTTGGACTTCTGGCCTCCGGAATGGTGATACAATTAGTTTCTGTTGTTTCAAGCCACCCAGTTTATAGTAATAGTAGCCCTGGAAACTAATACACCAACCAGATCCTGTGAGAGGACCTTCTTCCAACATCCCAAGCAGGAAGCAGGAACAACTCTGTGGGTTCTCCTCAGTCTAACAATGCCCTGCTCCACCTCCACTTCTGCTCCTTGAAGCCCTGGGAGTCAGGGCACAAGGCTGACTGGCTGCTTTCCATGTTAGTCTCCCTCTTCTGCCAATAATCCAGCAGAACTCGAAGGGTCAAATTTTCCTAGCTTCTTTTTCCTATCTGACTCAAACACCTCTTTTCTAAAACTCTATGATCAAATTCACCAGGTCTTACCTCTTGGTACATTAAAGAAAACAAAACAAGAAAGAAATTTAGAAATACTGTTCTCTTTTTAAAAATCTGGCTTTTGAAAGTCTCTTGCTTTATTACAGACTCAAATATCCCATTTGGAATGCCAGAAGCTGGCTATTGATGCTCTTATTGTCTCATATACATAGAAGGATCATCACATGTAGCTGTGATGCAACAATCTTGGATACAAAGGATACATGAGAGCAGAGAGGTCAGTCACAGAATTATTGCTCTGTTACTTCTCCATTTGCAGGCAACTTGTAACCATGCTCTCTCCTTCTCCTTGAAAAGTGAAGAAATCCTTAGCCATACCCTCTCATTCTCCAGTCCATTCTCTAACCCATCTAGAAGTCTGGATCAGAAACAGCCCAACAACCACACTGTCAGCCAGGGGGCCGCCAGAATCAGGGTCAGTACTGCTCCTTATAAATAAATCTTTTATCATTCGGTAGTTTCCATGGCCCAATCTTACTGTGTGTTGATTGTTATGATGGTTTTTGTGCTTACAATATAGCCATGCTCTTCCCAGAAACTCTGGAGTGAACATTACTAGTGCCCTACAGCATTAATTGTCCTTTCTTCCTTTCCAATGGAGCTGCTATATTGTTTAGGTATCCACCTTCTTCTGATACTGCCCATGTCTCTCAATGGCCTGATATGCCCAAGTGTTATCTCATAACTTTTTCCTGTGATTGGCTCGGGAGTGGGCATGTGACCCAAATCAGACTAATGGAGTTCCAAGAGGTTCTGAGAGAATTCCAGGGAAAAAGCTTCCTTGGCCTAGAGAGATGCTTCAGGAAGCAAGTCTCCTTTACACTGGAAGTGGAAGGAAAAAATGCAGCCCTGATTGAAGCTGGCAGCTATCTTCCAATTATGGGGGAAAACTGTCCTTAAAACAAAGTCTGTGTTCAGCAGAGCTCAGAAACAAAACACATCTGGGGCCATGAACTGAGGCCCAGTGAATACATAATGTCCATTATATGAATCAATTACTTTTATACAGTTTAAACTCAATTGCTGAATTTGTGATTGAGGGCATCCTAACAGATATAAACTTTATTGAACATTTTAGGGTATGTATCATGTCAAAAAAATGCCACAGATCAGTCTAGCTTTTTTAGTGATAGATGCATAAAAAATTCATTCTGCCTGGGTGTTCTTTAAAATGTGGAAGATTTGTTCTTGTATTTCTATTTGTAGATTATTTACCTTTCTGTGCTATTTCATGATAGTCTCATCTGCTCATGCTAAGAACATTAGAGATTTATTTAACCTATAAATTCAAAGAATGACTATTCCATAGTATACTCCTAAGAAGAAGGTTTTTAGTTAGTTTTTTTAGCATTATCAATAATGCATAGATGAGAAAATAAAAGCACTGAAAAGGAAAAGACTTGCTTAAACCCACAAGTTTCCGTAAAACTAGCTAATTGTCACAAACACAAATCAGTATAGAATAATTCAACAAGTATATAAAACAGATTTTATCTGATAATCTAGATCCAGATTCTTAATTCAGTACATTTTTACTTTGGTGATACACAAAGATTCTTATGCAATCAAAAAGAGAGATCTGTAGGAAGACATTAAGGTATCAGTTTCAAAACAAGTCTCATCTTTTTTTAACACTTAATGAAACCAAGTGTAATGGTAAACACTCGAAGTAACATTAGGTAAACAGATATTTTTCATTGGAAGGGATACACGAAACATACTTTCTTTTAAATAACCCAGTGCGTACTACAGTATTACGAAGGTTTTTTACTTGAATGTTCTTAATTTTTGCTTTACTTAAATCATTAGTCTGTAAGAGATCTGGAAAAGGAAAAGAAGATTGAAATATAACCAATTAGCTTCTCTTCAGTTGTTTTAAGAAGCTTAATATAGAAAAGAGTCTTTTCAAATAAATCTGGGTTATTTTTAAATTCATGTTTTTCATCTCTCCTTAGTATGTTTATTAATATTAATACAATATAAAACTAAATATGATTGTCTTATCAAATAGTCTTTTAAATAGTCTTTTAAAGCCTCAAAAAATACACCAGGCAAGTAAAACTCTTTTAATATGGTACCTGTTGGAATTATCTAATTATTCAAAAAAATAAATCAGGCACATCAGGAATAAGTTTACCCTCGTACTATTTATTCATGTCTAGAAAGTGTAGTTTTCTGAGGCGTATGGGTAATATTAAACACTTATGCCATTTTTTCTTCCTTTGCCTAAGCACTGGGGAATCTTGGCAGCTAAAACAAGAATTGGACTCTATATTTTCTCTCAGATAGGTAGAGTCAGGACACAAGAAAGCATAACAGTAGAACAAAGGGGAAATCCTTCAAGCCGAACACTAATGCCATAATGTCATTCTGTAGCTAAGGAAGGAATGCAGGCACACTGCCATCCCACACTCCTTTGGCACTTCTGTCCAGAGAGGTGTGGTTATGTGCTGAGGGGATTGGAATGGGGCAAGAAGTGAAGATCAGATGAGCCAGCACCCTCTGGGA
This sequence comes from Pteropus alecto, assembly GCF_000325575.1. NCBI lineage: Eukaryota > Metazoa > Chordata > Mammalia > Chiroptera > Pteropodidae > Pteropus > Pteropus alecto. The sequence continues at coordinate 5,126,073 of NW_006430735.1, forward strand.
GAGACGGCCTATCTCTTGGAGCAAAGCAGGGCTACATATCTGTAATTTCTCACTGTAGCACTGACTCCAGCCAGGACTGGCTATGTAGTTTGGAATCATCCTTCATTAATTCATTTACTTGTAACAAGCACAAGTCTATGCACTGATAATGACAAGTTGTTCATTATGGCGCTTTGGGGTTTCTATTTAAAACTGGGAAGTTTAAAATAGATTATGCTAACACAAATGGAAACACTCACAATCCTGGATAAATAGATATTTATCTTACTTATCTAAGCTAATGCTGAGTGAATGTAAAGCAACATGATCACCTTTACCTTATTAACATGAATAGGGGCAAAATCATCATCATCATCATCATCATCATCATCATCATCATCATCATCATCATCATCATCATCATCATCATCATCATCATCATCATCATCATCTTCATCATCATCATCTGAAGATTTCCAAAGAATAAACTAGTAAATTTAAGGTAGTACAATGTCTTACCTTAATTGATTTAATTAATTTAATGTTTGGGCTTGCACAATGTACTTTCTTTGCTTTCTTTCACTGGTGTTATTTGTTCTGATAGCAGATACTGAGGACTCCTGTATGATGGAATGGAGCTAGGCTCTTCGTGATACAGCAAACCCAAACAAGTTACTGGTTACTATCTCCCAAATTCTTAAAAGGAATAGTGCATAACATACACTAGGTGCTTAGTTGGTGTTTGTTGAATGTTGAATAAATAATCCGTAGTAAAAGGAAAACTATAAATCATTTCTCTTGTTATATCTAAATCATATTTTACAGAATATTTACTTATTTATTTAAAGTTAACATTAAAATTCATTTTGTATGTATGTGTCTGATGGCAGGGAGAGGACATTTGACTATTAAAATTTGGCCAAGAAGGCACCAAACTGATAATTTATGCACAAATCATGAGCAATGTGTTTTGTGATTTCAAAATACATCACGAACTATTTTTATGAGCATATGATTCTATTAAATGAAAACGAACAACTCTGTTTGGAGTGAATTTAAGGTTGACCAAGGACCCTGTTAAAATTCTAATGAGACATTGTGTAAGAAAGTGCTTTGTAAAGTGCTATGAAGCTTTTTATAAAGCACTGAGTTATTAGAATGGAAACTGAAATGCAGCAGGCTAGAGTTTAAGTCCAAGGTCTGCTGCTCTCTGGCTCTACACTCTTGGACAAGTTATTTTACCTACATAAGCCTCATTTTTCTTATACATAAAATGGAAAAAAATAATACCATCTAACTCATGCATTGTTAGTGAATAGGAAGTGAGCCAATGCACAAAAACATTTTAGCCTAGTGACAGTTCATAGCAAGAACTCAATAAATGTTAGCCATCGTCATCTTCTTTTTCTTTATCATTATCATCATCGCCACAGGTGGTAATTTCTCTCTTACTGTTCATCCCACAAAATGTCAAGATTACCCAGAGGTAAAAAAATTTTTAAAAAAAATTAAAAAATAAGCAAAGATGCTGTTAAATCACATTTTTATATCTCTCAACTGGAAAAATTTGCAAATTGGTCTCCTCTGGCTTGTCCTTCTCAGATCGATTTTCCAAGCTATCAAAGTGACTTATTTAAGACAGAAACCTGACCTTATCACTCCTCTAATCTCTTACACCATTGCCTGTTACCTACCAGGCAGAGCCTGTGGCTTTTAGTCTTGCTGCTAGGTAGGGTCTTTCAGAATTGAGCCCCTGCCTACGCCTCAACCTCAGCTCTAATCACGTAAACCAGATTAGATTAGGTAGATCAGGTAGACTTGGCTACCTCCTGGCCAAATTCTACTAGGTCATGGCATGGCTCAGTTAAAGAAACACCAAAAAACTGAATAACTCAGCTCAGACTCTGGGAAGCTATTGCTTACCTACTTGTCAAATTGCTTTATAAACACACTACACTGCAAACCTCTTGTGAGTAAGGTCCCAGGGCTTACAGTACTTGGCATATTTAGGGGCTCAATAACTATTTCCAGATGAATGACTAAATGAATAAATGAATGCTAAAATTATCAGATGTAACTATATAGAGTTGCTGGATCCCAGTACCCTTATACAGTTTGAGGCAGAGCAAAAAATAACATTTTTTTCCCAATCAAATTTGTAAACAATGGAAAGATAGATATGAAAATGTGGTAGGAGATAAAAATGTCATCCTCATTACTGATAAAGCTGATAAAGGAAGACATGGCTTAGGTGCATGACAACAGCAGACTTCCTAAACCTGCACTTCAGATTTAGGTAAACTTACCCACCAGTCACTGCACAGCTCCCCGCGAGGGGACTTGCCTCTGCACAACTTAAAAGTATGAAGAAGCAGACCAGAATGTGTAGTTTCTAAGGTCAGCTGGCTCTCGACTACACAGAGTCAATTAATTTCCAGAATGAACCAATGGGAGAGTTGCCCTTTCTCCTCTGGGGCAGAGTGACTCAAGTGGGAGAGGGCGGCCAAGAGGGTTACAGCAACTGATGTAACTTAGACTCGTAAGCATGAAGCCAGAGGAAGTTGATCTGCTCCCTTCCCCAATAGCCTCATGGGCACTGATTGATTTAAATGCTGGTAACAGTTCCCACAAGTGACAGGAAAAGTGGATCAAAAACATATCCCCAAAATTATGTATATTCATCAGTGGATCGTATTTTGACTTCCTCTCTCTAATTCTCCATTTTCAGTTGATCCATGAACACAGATTGAATTACATACTTAGATAAACTTACCAAGATTTTAAAATTGTGTTGGCTTTTAAAAGACTGTATCTCCCCTTTTACTCAATTAATTCAATGAAATCAAGCAAATATTTATCGAAACCCTACCAAGTGCCAAAAACCATGAAATATAAAGACGAATACATAATAGTGATTCTCTGGAAATTGCGCTCCAGTCAACATCATCTCCTGGATTTTTTTTTCTCTTAGGTAGAGAAAAGAGAACGAGGTCACTTGTGAGATCGAAAAGAATAGAGACAGATATTTACAATTTTTTTTCTAATTTCCAAATGTTTTTCTGAGTAGTTAAGTGACTGTTCACCCAAATTTTAAGACATTTTTCTTCTCGATTCATCAGCATTAATTAGAGCCAAGATACTAAAGAGGTCATGGAAACTGGGGGAAAACCATTTATCTTTCTCATCTTGCCCCATTTCACAAAGGCTTGCAATTGGTTAAGAGAGGAACTAAGTGAAAGGGTTTGGATGGCTTGTTCAGATCCATCACTACACTGAAAAATAATTCACACAAGCAGATGGATCGTTTCATCTCCCTATATAAAGGCATTATACTTATTCCTCTCCTATCCTGGATTTCTGGAACTTTCATCAACCTTTTGTGGAAAAAAAAATCTTGGCCTCTTATATTTCTAAGAATTCTATTTGTTTTTTTTATTGAACTAGATTCTGGAAGACTACTCACGTTATTTCACTAGATCTTAAAGTCACAATGCTTTTTTTGTTTTGTTTTGTTTCTGCTTATTTTGTCTTCCATCTTCTCATCATCAAACTGACAGAACTATTCAAAAGAAACAGAGATTAGGTATGATTTTAATTCCTAAGAGATTCAAATTCAGGGTCTACTCTCAACGTCAACTTTTTAGCCAAACCATTATGGAGAAAGTTATAATTTTATTTCTTCCAGCTACACTAAATGATGTAATAAATGATGTACCAATTACTAAAATTTGGAACAGGCCTCCACGTTTGTAGCATTGTTCCCAATTGCCAGAAATGCATCTTCTCTTCTTCTTCCCCCTTCCGTACTTCTATTAGATTAATAACAGGAGCATGAAGTAATTATTTTCACTTTGGAATAGCTTGGAAGTATATACCCGCATGAGGACAAGCAGGTAAACTGAGGCTGGTATTTCTGTTAGAAAAAAAAGAAATTGACAAAGTTAAAGAAATCTAAAATTTTTACCTGAAATGCAATATTTTTATTTACTTATGAGATAGCATATGGATTCATAGCAATAATAAAAATGAATATATATAACTTCTTGGATATGTATAAATCCTTTGTTTTTAAATATCATGAATAAGAAAAATAGGAAAAAATGAGGCAGCACATCCCAGAATCTAAAAATATCATTGTCAGCATGAAGGGCTGTGAGATCTTAAGCAACTAATTATACTTCCATGCCTTTTTTCCAAATTTGTGAGGAAAAAGGGAAAAGAAAAAAAAAGACATCATGACATGGTTTTTTATTATCTCTATATCTGTTCAGAATCTACAGGAGATAGGATAAACAAAAGGCAACAGAAGATAGTATAATTATAAATATTGTAGGGAATTCTGCGAAACTCTTTGCATATGCATTTTTTAAATTTCAAATATATTATTTAATACTTGCCCAATGCAATGTGTATTAAATATTGAACATATTTTAAAGACACTATTATGTATTAAAAAATTCATTACTGGGCTTGGAGATAATAATCACTTAATAAAATACACAGTATTGCTTTTGCCCAAAGCATTTGAAGCCGTGAAGGGAAAAAGGATCTTCCCAAGAGCCACGATAACCACATTTCTAGGGTCAATAAGCTATAAGGAGCCCTTCTGCAAAAATTTTCTTAGAGCCATCAATTTAAATTTATCTGAAAGAGCAATCAGTAATTCTGTAATAAAATCTTGGCTCTATAACATGCCACTATAATATTCCACGTGGGATTCATTTTTATAATACGTTTACCCTATATTTAATACGTCCCCATACCTGCTATTGTTCGAGGCTAAATGTAAATAAATGCTGATTGTTTCATATGAGAATATACAAACATAGATTTCTTTCTATATCTGTCCATCTATGTAGATAGACATATAGATGACATAGATGCTATGACTATAGATATAAATATAGATATAGATATAGATATAGATATATCCCAGCTTAAAAATATAAATAAGTTTGAGGCAGTGATAGATAAATTTATGAAGACTAGTTCCACCAGTAGGATGTTGTACTACCTACCAACATTCATATAGCTTGGAAGGCCCAGAGTTAATGATTAGGAAAGCACATGGATGACATGAGCTAGTCTTTAGGGTAAACAATCTGTGTCAGAGAGAGTTATTCCCTCCAATCCTGGGATTAGGCAGAAGTAGAAAACAACCTCTGGTGTTGCCTCCCAGGATACTGGCTCAGGATTCTTACCTTTGACTCTGCAGTCTTAGCTGCAAACTCTACTCACATGGACCATATCTCTTGTCTGGGCCCTCCCAGAATCATAACCTAGAAGGCCTACTCAGGCACATCCTTCCCGCTGCCAACAACTACCACGACACCAACCACAATTCAACCTTTTATACCAAATACACATTAAGCTACATGGAACCATCATCTTTTCCCTGAATCCAACATCTTTTTAGACTTTACTCTTTCTGTTAAAGGTACTGTTTGCTTGTAATGGTATGAAATTTGTAAACTTAAAATGTTTTTGTGTTTTTATTTTTTAAAAAACAGCAAAAGGTAAAACTATACAAACTATTTGAAGTAAATATTTTAAGACCTCTCTACCCCCCACACCCTTCCATTCCCAGTCATCAGAGGAAAACAGCATTAATTTTAATGTCTTTCCTTTCTGACACTTAAGCTTTTTTTCTGCTTTTAACAAAAATGATGATGTTATAACATTGATTTGCAACTTGCTCTTTTCACTTAAAACTTATCCAGGTCAGTTTATTTAGATTTACCTATTTCTCATATTATTCCACTGTATAGACATACCATAGTCTACTTAGCCATTACCTTATTGATGGTTATATTGATTTTTAACATTGTACCATCACAAATAGGACTGCATTAAAGTCTCTGTACATATAACGTCAAGTACTTTTGCTGTCATTTCTTTATAGGACAGATTTTTAGAAATGAGATTGCTAAATCATAGGGTAGCCTATGTGAATGATTTTTAATAAATATCAAATTACTGAGACGAATTTTGGGCTTCTCTTTTTATTTATATTAACTTTCTCCTTTGTAGACTCCAACTCAAAATCTGTGACAACTTCCTTTATAATACCATCCTGCCATTTAATCCTGATCTACCATTGTCCTGGCTACATTTTTAAGATACTCTTCAGACAATAATATGTTTAAACACTGACTTTAGCTTCCTAATAGTTGTTGTATATCTCTTCTCTCATTCTACACATTACAGCCATGTTAATCTTCTCAAAAATTTCCTTACTCTTATAATATCTCTATAATCTTCCACGAGTCTCCATTGTCTAAAAACTAAACTTTAACCATGCATTCAAGATCTTCTACAATCAGAGTTAAATCTTTCTCATTTTACCCTTATTTCTCCTATTTTAAAATTTGAGAGAATGTGAAGGCAAGAAGAATGTATCATGAGCCATGCACTCTTAGGTACTTTCACATGCTATAAATATTTTAATAACAGATTCAGAAGAGGAAAAACTGATGATTTTACTATTACAGAGCTGTAACATCTAGAATTGTGGTTTGAAATTTAGGATATCTGACAACAAAATGCATGTACTTACCATCACACCATGTTTTAATTCAATTCAGTAAAGATTTATTAGACATATACTTCATACAAAAAACTTTATTATGTACTATAGAGGATTCAAATTTTTAAAAGAATGGCACACGATCGACCGTCAATGATGGTGCCTGTCTTCCTGGCAACAAATTCCTTCCAGGCAGCATGTTTTGTGCCATGTGAACTTGTTCCTGGGTATAACAGGTTAAAACATAGGTAGGCCCCTGTTCTGTTTATCTATTGCTATCTAACAAGTCAGGTCAAAACTCAGGGGCTTAAAATGATGACAACACTTATGTTGCTCACAAATCTGCAACTTAGGTAAGGCTCAGAAGGGACAACTTGTCTCCGTTCCCGTCAGCATCAGCTAGCATGGCTGGAAGGCCAGGACTCGGAATCTTCTAAAACCTCGATCAATCATGAGTCTGGAGGTTGATGCTAGCTGTCAGCTGGATCTTCAGTGGTAACTGTCACCTGAAAAACCTTCCATGTAGTCTTTCTCCTTCTTCACGGCTTGGAGTCTGGTATCCCCAAAAGGCCAGGCGAGGTTGTTTTGCCTGGTAGGACTTGGCCTTGGAAAGCACACAGTATCCCTTTCACTCTAGATTCATGACTGTCGATGTCACATTACAAGATCATGTGAGGTTGTGTGGCCATCCTTAGAATGCGATCTACTACAGCACCTATTGATGTGTCAGTGACCTGTCACAGGAAGATAATACAAGACAATCAAATTCCCTTTCAAATGAATATAACTTAAGAACAATTTAGATGATAAAATAGCTGTTGGGTATTAATCTAAAAGAATATAATGGAGAAAGAAGATGGGAGCGCAATGAAGCATGTGTTCCCTAAAGTTATGAGGAAGTAGAAACTGGGAGTAGGAACCTAAATTTTGTTCACTTTTATATATATTCCCAACATAGCATAATGCCAAACGCATTATAGGTTTTTATACATGTCACGTGAAGAAATACATGAACAACTGGAAAGAGGGAACAAAAAAGCAGGGATAAGATTGGAGGGAGAAAGATGAGATTCTATTAGAAATACATTGAATGTGAGAGTCCAGTAATAGGTTTTTACTGAGATGCCTAACAAGCAGTTAGTGAGGTGAAGCTGTGGCTCAAAAGGGAGACAGAGTGGGAAAAGGCTCAGGACTCACGGACAAGGTGAAGCTTTGGCTGGATGAGACTGCCAAGGAGGAGCATGTAAAGGAAGACCAGAGACTACAGTTCAAGCAAAATAATGAGTGGTTACTACTATAGGCTCTGAGTCTGAAATTATAGATTAATGTCTATAATCCCTGCTTCACCACTAACTGTGTGTTTTCTTAGATTTATCTACTTTATCTCTGTTCCTCAGTAACCTATTATATGACACTGTTAATAATAAACCCTACTTATAGAGCTGTGGATTAAATACCTGCAAAATATTTAGAACAGAGCCTGGCCCATGGTAACTACTCAGGACATACTAATTATCATAACTATTATTATATTTTTTTTGCAAAAAATATAAAAATTTTATATTTTTAATTTTTTAAATTAAGGTTATTGGAGCAACATTGGTTAATACAATTATATAATTTTCAAGTGTACATTATCATTTGACATCTGTATATTCTATTGTGTGTTTACCACCCAAAGTCCAGTTTCCTTCAGCTACCATATATTTGATCCCCTTTACCCACTTCGCTCTCCCCCTAAACCTATATTTGACCCTGTCTACCTTCCCTTCCTCCCTCACTCCACTAGTAACCACTAGTCTATAGTCCTCTGGTAACCACTAGACTATAGTCCATGTCCATGAGTCTCTGTTTTGTCCTGATTTTTTAACATCTAAAGTTTAGGCATGAGCTGAGGAAGAGCCAGAGAATAATATTGGGCATGAAAGCCTTATGAAACATTATGCAATAATCCTGATGAATATCCGTGGTTATATTCATTACTGAGTTGCCAAACATCAGAGTTGCCGACTCTGTTAATAAATAAAGGGTGACAAAATGAGTCGTATATTCTATTCCAATACTTCACAAAGTCTGTGCTTTTGGGCGTGCAATAGTAATATGTGTTTTATCAAAAAAAATGTATATTCTATACTCAAATAAATTTGGGAAATGCCGAATTAAACAAAATTAAATAGATGTTTCCTTAAAAGCATATGCTAATATAAGCTACAGCTTGCAAAGATGGGGTTACAGAGAGCATCATTTCTCAAACTTTTTTTTTTTTTAACAATCATTCTGATAAATATATGAGTAGAACACAGTGCTAATCAGGAAAGAATTTATTTTTAAAAATACATGGCATTGTATCCACCTCCACGGATTCTGAATAAAAAGTCTGGAGTGGGGTTAAGGAATCGATATTCCTGTTGTCATCTTGCCTCCAGACAACCAATTGGAGGAAGAATTTGACCCCTCCCATAATCACTGTCTCTCTCTTCTCCAACCTGTTGTGAGAAAAAGAAAGTTTACACACACACACACACACACACACACACACACACACACACACGTGTGTATGCATGCAAGAGTAGGAGAAGTTATTCTGATACCAAGGAGAAAATAGAATATCAACATTTACTAATGCTTTTCCATCAAGTTGGCTTTAAGAAGCATGGATCCCAGGCACTCAAGGAAATCTAGAATTTGCTCTTAAAAAACTGGGAAGTCTCAATATGATCATTTACACTGTTTCAAGAAGCTGACTGAATTCTAGGAATAAAGAATATTCAATAATATATCTGGATAGGTTATCTAGAAAACATAGGAGGACAAATATCGCCAAACACACACAACATAACAGTTAGCTATGTATCTGTTATGTTTTCAAAACCCTTCAGACAGTCAACGTAGATGAAAGCTAATGATTTGATTACCATAAAAATATAATTTGGGAAAGTTAGTTGCAGGCTCTACATATACAGAAATTCAAACTATCGTGCCCATGGAATTAGTGGTAATCTGACAGATTTCCAAGAATTCCTAACAGAGTTTTGAGGCAGAGTCAGATGAGAATTTTTTTTTTAACTTATTGAGAGCTTATATCTAATACAATGGGAATAGTTGTGCTCTGTGTGCCTGTTTAAAATTTAATCTAAGAACAGGATTTGTAACTGGGATTTACTTGTAGACCAATCAGACCCGATGTTATACTGATCTAAGTGATATACTACTATTAAATCTAACCTAAGAGAGATCGTCTTAGAACAAAAAAAGAGCGAATGATTTAACATATTTTTATTTTTATAGTTTGCTTTAAAAAGTTTAAGGTAAAAATAAAAGAAGATAAAAGCATGGCATCACTTTAAAGCTTTTCTCTACACACTCAAGCAATTATTCATTTTATATGTCTGTCAGGGTGGGTCTGGTTGAGGTCAGTCTCTGCCATTTCCATCCCCCTTGGTGCAGAGTGGGTGAGAGTGAGGAATTACTCTCCGAGATGCCACCCATGCTGCACTCTTTCAGACTGAAAAAAGACCAAAGAGACCTGACAACTGACGCAACACATGAACCTAGCTTACATCCTATAAAGAATGTTATTGGGACTATTGATTAAACTTGAGTGGAGATCGCGAATTTAATGTTAGTGTCAATGATGATTTCCTAACGTTCACCTTATTTTGTGGTTATCTAGAGAATGTCCTTATTTGAGGTCTTATAGACTAAAAACGATTCAAGGGTGCCAGGAAACATGTTCAAAATTTACTCTCAAATAATTCCAGAAAAAACTGTTTTTGTGCTATTCTTGCAGCTTTTCTGACGTTTGAAATTATTTTCAAATTAACATTATTTTTAGCAGTTAACCCATTTCCCATTTGCCCCGAGAATACTCGCCAGCTGAGCTTGCAGCTGCAGCATTTACTCAAGATAACTCGTAGATTACAGTCCTAATCTCACCCCCAAACTTTGCCAAGAAATATCTCATTTTTATTATTATTTTCACATCGCTCTAATATATTGATAATCTCTGGAAACAATAACATCATTCTATTTATAGCATTCTGTTTTTTAGTAGTGGTATTTTCATTTACAAAATAATAGTAATTCTTGATTGCTGAAAATGTCAAATCCCAGAAAACAGCATTCCTATGTGTGATGGTAACATCGTTCTCTAACAGTTGTTAGCCAAAGATTCTTTTGATTAATCCGATTTATGTATACATTTCTGTTACGTTAGGATTAGAGACAAGTTCTGTGTAGGAATAACTCCAAGAACAGTTTTTATATTTTATTTTCACATTAAAAACCAGTCAGATTTGCTTCAGCCTCAAAGAGCGTGTTTATGTAAAATTAAATCAACGCTGGCAGCGATCTGCACTTTTTTTTTCTAAAATAGGAAATGGGTTAAAAATGTATTTTATTGTTTGTGTTCGTTTAGCATCTATTTTATTAGGTTCTCTAGGTAAACTTATCTTATCACTTGAAAATAGTTTTACTTCTTTTCCAATTCCTATGCCTTTTATTGTTTTCTCTTTTTAAATGGTACCGGCTAATACCTCTAGAACAATGTTCGATAGCAGAGATAGTGAGCATTCTTGACTCTTCTAATCTTAATAGAATTCCAATTAAGCGCAAAGCTGCTTTGACACCAAGATATTCTGTTTAGGAAATATGCATCGTTTCCTATTTTCTTGAGTGTTTTTATGAGGACACTTTTGTCAAAAGTTTGTTATTGTTTTGCATATAGGGGATAATCATATGATTATTCCTCTTACATTTACTAATATGGTGTTTATATTAATAGATTTCCCAATACTGTTCATCTTTACATTCTAGAAATGAATCCCACTAGGTCATGGTTTATTTTCTTGATATAGTGTTGGGTTCTGTCTTTTAATAATTAATCTAGTATTTTCACATCGATATTGGATGACTGCTTGTAATATATTTTCACGTTAGAATCATGTTCCCCTATACTGTTTTTAGAAAAACTACCTTCATGAAAGGGAGCTTGGTGATAATGGAAAGGATGTAGGAAGCGGTATAAAGGAGAGATGGAGAAATCAGACTTTAGAGTCACATGGACCGGAGGGAAGTTGCCGGTCCCCTCCCTTACTGACTGAGTGACCTGGATGAAGTTATTCTTCCTCTTCTATCTTCTATTTTCTCATCTGTCAGATAGGAGAATCTGCCACAATAGGTTGTGTAAGAATTAAATGATAAGATTTCTGTGAAGACTTCAATATGATGTCTGGTACAATGTAAGCCCACATAAACATCAGAATATTTTATTATAAAGAAGTTATTTTTCTTCCACTGTTTCTCATGATAGTAAAAAAAAAAAGAAAAATGTGTTAGGATATATGTGAACAGATATAGTTTCCTGAGGAGGAATTTTGTGTCTCAGTTTAAATGATTCTGAGCATTTTGCTATGATTACCGAGCATAGAGGAGATTGAGCAGACCTATTTAGTGAGAGCCAGGTTTGCGTTTTGTCTCTTCTTTCACAGTTACCTCATTCTAGACTAGAGGTTTCAATGCAGAATAAACTCTTAATGGGTGCCAAGCAGGGAGAGGAGGGGAGACTGTGAAAGGAATGGAAAAAGAATATAAAATTTCTTGAACCCCTACTGCATGCCAGGTATTAATTTGGGCATATCTGCAGTTAATAGGTGAGGAAAACTGGAAGGTAGTATTGAGATCTGAAAACCTGAGAGAACCATCTTGAGAAGGGGCTGGGAATGAGCATTGTCTCTCTAAAAGTTAAGATTAGCTTTTATTTTTTTTATTCTCATCCATAACTTCTTTAAATAGAGATGGAGAGATGCATTGACTCTGAATTGAGCCATTGGCTACTTTATCTTTTAATGTCCTGAACTTTGAGAAATTACTCTATATAGGCAGTAATCATACTTCTAGGACTCCTGAGCATGCAGGACATAAGGAGCACACTCATTTACTGATAACTTTATTCTACAACTCGTTACTATTAATACATTTATTCTACAGCTATTATTAGGATTGAAGAGATGAAAATGCCATTTACCACTCCAAGATTTGTAGACACAGAATTTGGAGTGCCAGTGAAAAGAGATTGGCCTAAAGATAATGGCATTTGTGCTGAACCTAGAAAGTTGGAGCTAAATAGAAAAGTAAAACTCATACAGTCCATGTATTAAGACATGGGCTCCAGATAGACACAGACCTACATTTCGTCTTTTTCTTGCTGTTGACCTTGGACAAGTTATGTTTTCTGAGCTTTAGTTATACTTAATATATGTGGGTTTTTTTTTTTTTTTTTGTGAAGATTATAGGGGAAAAAGTACCTAATATATATATGGGTGTGTGGTGAAGATTATAGGAGAAAATGTAAGTAAAACTCTTGGCACAGGGCTTGGCCAATCCTCAAAGATAATGGCTATTATTATTATTATTATTATTATTATTTTGGTAAATCCTCAAAGATAATGGCTATTATTATTATTATTATTATTATTATTATCTGGTCTTCTGTAGCATTCTTCAGTTCTTGCCTCTGTCAATAATCTTTACCTCAGACCTTAAACTATTTTTTAAAAAAACAGCTTACTAGGATAGAATTCCCATACCAAATAATTCATCCATTTATAGCATAAAACTCGATGATTTTTAACATATTCACAGTCTAATTTTAGAACATTTTCATCAACTTTAAAAAAGAAACCCCATACCCACTAGCAGTCACTCTCTATTCTTCCTCCTCCACTCCCCACAACCAGCTCTAGGAAACTACCGATCTACTTTCTGACTCTATATTCTTGCTTATTCTGGATATTTCATATAAATCAAACAATATGTGAATTTTTATGACTGGCTTCTTTCACCTATGTTTTCAAGGTTCATCTATGTTGAAGAATGTGTCAGGACTTCCTTCCATTTTACGGCCAAATAATATTTTATTGTGTAAATATGCCATCTTTTATTTATCCTTTTACCTGTTCAAGGACATCGGTGTTGGTTCCACTTTTTGGCTATTATGAATAATGAAAATAGAACATTTATATTCAAGTTATGTGTGAATATATGTTTTTATTACTTTTGAGTATATATCTACTAGTGGAATTGCTGAGTTTTATGGGAGGTCTATGTTTAAACTTTTGAGAAACTGCCAGATTGTCTTCCAAAATGTCTTTTTACATTCCCACAAGCACCATATGAGTATCCGCTCTATTATCATCTGTCTATTTCATTATAACCATCTTGGTGGGTGTAAAGTGGTATCACACTGTGACATTGATGTGGTTTTCTTTAATGGCTAAGGGCAACTTAATGTGCTTATTGATCATTCGTTTATCTTCTTCAGAGAATTGTCTATTCAGATCCTGTGACTTTTTTCAGTTTTAAGAGTTCTTTTTATATTCTGGATACAAGTCCCTTATCAGATATGTGATTTGCAAATATTTTCTTCCATTCTGTGAGTTGTATTTTTTTACTTAATGGTATTGTTTGTAACATAAAAGCTTTTCAAGCTTCTTTTTAATATTCTATATTTCAGCATTTATCTCCTACAATAACATTCATGTTGGTAGACATTCAACAGAAGAGTTGGCCTTGTATTCATTGATAAAAATGAGGCACTCAGCATGCAAATTCCTCTACTCTTAACCTTCCCTAATACACAGCTATCAACCTACATGGGCATCTATTCTCCTCTCCTTTCCTCCATCTTTCTCTTGAAATGAGGAGCGCCTGGTATAGTAGGCCAACCCTCCAGTTGGGTTCTTGACTATACCCTCTATTTCTTCTCCTAGGATCTTCCTCCATCACTAACTCCCCCTTTCTCCTAGATCTTTACCATTTTCTTCACTATCTTCCTTCAGCTTATGAACCAACTTAGCTTACTCCCTCCCATTAGGAAAAGCAAAATCTCTCTATATCTATATCCTCTACATATATTTCTCCAGCCATGATTTCTACCCTATACTTCACTTGGTTGCTCTACAGATATACTCCAACTCAATATGTCCAAAATTGAATTTCCCTCCTCACTCTGTATTTCTATCATCCACCACTTACCCAAATTCACATCAGACTGCAACTACCTTCCAGTACCAATCAATTATCTTGGCCTGATGAATTTTACCTCCTGTATATATCACAGTCTGAAATGATCTTAAACAAATGCCCTAGATTAAATCCTTAGCATCTCTCCCTGAAATATTATATAGGTCCTAACTGGTCTTTCTGCCTCCAGTTCTGCCACCATTAAAATCCATCCTCCTTAATACATCAGGAGCAATTTCAACAAAATTAAAATGGAGATGGGGGTTGTTATCTTACAAGATAGTGTACATTACTGGTTATGTGACCTTTGGTAACTCTTTATTTCTCCTGAGCCTCAGGTTTCTCATCTATACAATGGGAATGATAATCTTTAGTCTCAGAGTGATTGTGAAAATCAAGCGAGAAATACTTGGCATAGTAGATGCACAACATGTGGGAGCCCTTACATGATGGTGAGAACACATCATCTGCAGAAAAGAACTGGACATATGAGGGCTGTGAGAAGTCTAACAAATCCAGGAGCTCCTTAGAATGCTCTTAAGAACAAGGACATTGGTTTCCTTTTGTATAATATGAGACTTTATAAAAATTATAAGAAATAATAAAGACAAAATACCTAACAGGATGGTTGGCAAATAATAAGCATGAGATGATAAATAGAAAATAAGCAACAACAAACACCAAGCAGAAACTGATTCTTTTTGTCTAAGTATTTCCCATTGCTTGTTTGCTGGCATCTGTTTTTTTTTTTTTTTAATCTGTAATTATTCTATCGAAAATTGTGCTTTTGTTGGTGATGGTTGGTAGTGATGGTATTTAAGTTTTGTCATTCTAAACGATAGTCAGCAGTGGGATTACAAGATGACCCACGATGTCTGTTTTTCAAATACAATGACAGTTAGCATTCCCCAGATGTTAGCTCTGTTGACCTTCATGTTTCAGAGGTCACCTCAGTTTTCAGCTTCCCAATCATGGTATTTTTCTTTTCTTTCTGTATACAGGCTGACATCGGCTCCAGTTTCACCTTTGAGATTCAGCAGAATCCTGATGGAGGAGGATAATACACAGAGAGAGGAGCCCCAGGATGATGGAGTTGGTGACCTGCAACACTTAGGTGAGAACTCTTGGTATGAACTTCATTCTCAGAAATTTTCAGTAAGTATTTATAAGTATCTACTCTCCACCATACCTATGGAATGACTGTGCATTGCTCAGCATAAACCCAGGAGTCCAGCAGGCAGAAGCAGGTAGGTAGGTAGCCTAAGGCTGGCAATCCTTGCCTAGAGATTTAGTCATGTGTTTACTTACCTCATTGACGATATATTGAGGTTTTGTTTAGACCAGATGCTGAATGACAAGCAGGCCAAAGCAGCTGTCATGGCAAGGCCTTTTCCAATGATTCATCAGTCATTCAAAAATCAAAGCCCACATGAACAGAGGTGGATGAAACACACAGAGAAAGGTACCATGTTTTTAGGCTCTCTAGAAGATTCTGCTTCTTCTGAGTTACGAGGCTCCAACCCAACTACACTCAATTCATGGGGCTTGTGGTGCTGTTTAAATCTTTATGTTCCCCGGTATTCATAACAGAATAAATGGACTCATAAAATGTATACTTTCCTCATTATTTTTTATTATGCCTTAGATGGCTAAGTAACTGGGGAGGGGGTGCTCGGGGATATGCTGAGGACCTGGTGTCAGTTAACCTCATTAGTATTTCCCTGCAACCAGCTGATGATCTGTGCACACCGAAGTCTTCTTTATTAGGGAGAGTGACTTCCAGCTAGATTTAAATTTTATTTACTTATTGTGCTAAGTCCTAGAAACAGAAGTTAAAACGGAAAGCTCCTGTATTAGTACTAATGAAGGTTCACTAGAGAAACAGAATCAAGTATATATATACATATACATATACACATGTATATATATACATATACATATACGCATGTACATATGTGTATATATGTGTGTATATGTATATATATACTTGATATATATAAGTATGTATATATACATATACATATACACGTGTATGTGTATATATACATATATATACGTATATATATACACGTTTGTGTGTATATATATACACATGTATGTGTGTGTGTGGATATATATATATATGTAGAAAGAGAGATGGAGAGGGGATTTATTTTAAAGAATTGTCTCATGTGGTTCTGGGGGCTGGCAAGTCTGAAATCTGTAGAGGAGGCTTCAGGCTGGAAATTCAGGTAAGAGCTTATGCTGCAGCCTTGAATCTGGATTTCGTGGGACAACAGGCTGGAAATGCAGGTTGCATTTTTATGTTGCAGTCTTGAGGAGAATTCCTTCTTTTTTGAAAAACATTAATCTTTGCTCTTAAGTTCTGAACTATTGGATGAGGACCACTCACATGATGGAAAGTGATTTGCTTTACTCAAAATCTACTGATTTTAACGTTAATCACATCAAAAAACTATCTTTACATCTAGAGTGGTGTTTGACGGAATAGCTGGGCACCATAACTTAGCCAAATTGACACACAATTAAACGTCACAGCCCTCTTACCTTAAGGAGTTTATGACTTGAGCAGAGATGGAAGATAAATAGAAAAACTTGCAATCCAATAATATGAAGTACATTGGCACATAGACAAGACTGGGGACGGAGTTGGGAAAAGTTTTCTCGAGAGCATGATTCTTGAACTGACTCTTGCTGGTTGTAAGGGAAGAGATGAATGAATGTGATATGTGGGAATAACTGCAAGAAGTGTATTATGATTGAAACTTTCCCTCCTTGCAGGGAGAAGAGGGAAGCAATGGTAAGCTACTGGGTGAGAATATAACCTGGAGAAACCAAATGACTTATTTTTGTTTGTTTGTTTATTTGTTTAATGCTAAACTGAGGATTCAGGATTTATTTTATCCTAAAGGCTTCAAGGAGTCACTGAAGAATTCTTAAGATTGAAGAGATGAGATTAGATTATCAATATTTAGGACCAATTTGTACAATTATTCTACAAATATTTTATAGTATCTGTTATGTATGAAATACTGTGGGAGGCACTGAGGATATAAGGATGAACAACATAGAACGGCTCTGACCTCACGTATAGGATTTAATAGGAACGTGAGGGGCAAAAAGACAAAATAATTACAAATTTTAATAGTGCTATTGAGAACAGAGGCTTGATTTAGAAGCTTTATGATTCCAGTGTCTGTTTATTGCTGTCCCACCTAGCCATCACATCACTGCCTTAAGTGCCAGTTTCAAATACAGAGTTATCAATCCTTCAGTAATTGCCATATACCCCTTCCCCTGTCCCGATCAAATACATAGGGTCTTGGATTTGATACTTCCTGACTCTTTAAAGTGTGGATCTTAACTTTTCCTTTAGGCCCTTCCATCTTCCATTGCCTTGGCTGAGCCTTGCCTACCACACACCCAATGTCCCTCCAGCCCTAGACCTAGTGAAACTTCATCTCCCCCTGACCTCTGGGCTTCTTTCTGGCCTCTCTAGAAGTGAAAGTTAAGGATACAGGACAATAAATGAAGACAAAGGGGATGGAGAGAATAGCACTATTGACAGATATTTAAGATGCAAAAATATGGTTTGGAAATGGATTGGTAAGACGGGTTGAGAAAAAATAAGAGACTGAAGACATCTTCCAGATTGCGGGGTTGGACGACTAAATATAAAGTGGTGGCCTTTAATTAGTTATAGAATATAAGAAGGAAGATTAAGAGGTGCCAGTGGGGGAAGGTGATAATAATTCAAACATATTTGGTCTGCTGTGCTCAAGATATCTGTGAAGGTGCACAGGGTGTAATTACCAACTTCCCTCATGTGTACCCCTCAGTGCTCCTTCTTTCTTATACTGAGGATTGTGACAGTTGAAATGGAAAACAAGGGATTGATATTTCCAATAGGGTCAAACATTCAACTATTTACAAAGTCATAGAGAATTTAACATGAAATGCAAACAGCCCCTGAGAGAAGAAATTTTCTTCTGAGGACTAATTACCAGTGAATTATTTTTAGGGATAATGTTGCCCTTTGCCTATGTGGATCCTTCAAAATTGCCTGTGTAAGGAATTTTCCTCCTGGATGGTCACTTTGATTAACTCCAGGAGCCACATAGAATGAGAGACAAAAGTAGCTTGCACAACAGAAAAACAATCACCACATCGGCGCTTGTCTTGATTGCATTTCCCATCAATGTTCAACAGACTAGAGGAATGAAAATCACTAAGGTGATTTCCCCCAACCATCACTCCAGCTCTTGAGGGTCCTCAGACCTTATCTAGTTTTTTTTTGGAGAGGACTTGGAGAGTCACAGAAAGCTCTGCCTGCAGGCATAGGAAAGGGGAAGGGAAACACATCCTTTAAACGTATCCATATTTGCCTTCTTGGTTACAAATTCATTCCATATATATAACTTTCCTCTTGTGCATTGTTGGATTGCTAACCCTTTTGTAAAGCTAACTTTAATATTAATCTTAAAGGTACAGTATATCCACTTACCCGTTAAAGTTCTGGAGGTTCTTATGTCAATCTTATAAATATAATACCTTGGGAAGCAACCTCTTAAAATGAACATGAGAAGGACCTTTTAAATAAACTTTCTTTTTGTTCTCATTGGAGAAACACAGTAAATGAATTTGATTATCTTCTGTAGGCATATTTGTAACTCACAGAAACTCTCCTGGTTTCTGAGAATAGCCAGAAATTCAAATGAGTCTAAAAGAACTATAATAGTCATAAACATCATGATCTGTATCTAAGAAATAAATGCTTCAAACAACCACTTTGAACATCCTGAGCACTGGCACTAAATCTCTAGTCAGAGCTAGGTGCTATATAATAATGTTTTTTATTAGCTCTCTTAACAACTCTCCTGAGAGAAACAATGCAA
The DNA here is from genome assembly GCF_000325575.1 of Pteropus alecto. Taxonomy (NCBI): domain Eukaryota; kingdom Metazoa; phylum Chordata; class Mammalia; order Chiroptera; family Pteropodidae; genus Pteropus; species Pteropus alecto. The sequence goes on from NW_006430735.1 coordinate 5,145,495, forward strand.
TTATCCCCATAACGTGAAACATCAAAATAAATCATGCAAGTAACCCCAAGACTCTGGTGACACAGCCAGTACATTGGAACTTTAAGTTAACTGAATCTCCAGTCCAACACATGACCCAACAACCTAAAGATACCTGTTTCATGCTTATTTCTGTGAGAATCTTAGAATCTGTGACTATGGAATCATCATAAGATGAAAATAAGGATCCCAGTCAAGAGTGGGCAGAGAGAGTCAGTATCTTAGCTGGGCCCAATGAATATTCAGTTGAGCAGCCTTGACTAGGACTGGTATCTTTATTTAACATATTAGGAAATAGAATCAGTGCCACTTTAATGGAGTCTTTAAATTCTGTGGCTGGAGCTCATCTTTCTCTTTCGGCCTTGCCCTATATATTCAGTTTCTACTTCCTGCACAGTGGCTGGCTCTTCTTGTATTTTTCAGGCAAGGAGGAGCCAGTGTGAGTTCAGAGCAAGGCAATTAAAACAGTATTAGACATGAAATTTAAAATTCAAAGCCCCATCTCTTCCTTTCCTCCAAATCTGACCCTGACTTCCTTAGTCTTATCTCCCATGCCCCCTCCATGCTCTGTGGGCTCAGGCAGCCTGCATTAGTTGCCGCTTCCCTAACCTATCTTGACTTTACTGTACCCTGCCTTGTTCATGTTACCTCCTCTGCCTAGAAGGCCCTGTCTTTCAATATGAAGGTCACATGTGTTTCCCTGATAGATTCATTGGGTAGAGATACATTTTTTACAGTATATTTTCTATTACCTTATCACATTAGTTATATGCTAGGTTGTAAGTTCCTTATATAGAGACATAGAATAAATGTTTTATTTTATCATCCATCTAGTGGAAGTGAGTAGATGCTTCGTAAATTTGCCTTGGTGTTTAGCATTCCTCATGTTCTGAATCCTGGACTCTGCTCTGAACTGTCAAAAATCTCCAGTGCGATGAGGTCTGTTTATATCTGACACATCAATTAAAATACTTATCCCTGCCCAATGTGGCTGAAAAAAATATATACATATTATGTTAAAGGGGAATTTGAAATCAAGGTCTGAGATAACTGGATAGATGGCAAAAGTCAGATGAAAGGAAAAATAAAGAAAAGTAACAGAGAAAAGAAGCTGAGTTTCCTGTAGTATCACAGAGTACTACTGATAGAGTATTGTTTTTTTTTTTTTTTCCTTCCTGTGATGAGCAGATAAGCTACAAAGAAAACTCCTTGTTTTAAGTCTGCCATGCAGGAAAAGCAGACCAATCCAGGATCCTCAAGTGATTAGAAAAGTGGGCCAGATAAACACAGCTGGGATAGGTTAATTTCAGGGACACACACACACACACACACACACACACACACACACACTGTGTATCCTTTTCCTGCCTGATTTCAATAAAAAATAACAGAAAAGATTGGGGGCTGGGCAAAAAGAAATATTTTAATGCAGAAAAGTACCTGGCCTATACCATAATTGTTGCTCTCAATAAATATTAGCTATTTTTTCTCACATGTGAATATCGTCAACATAATTATAAGCTTTTTACGTGTGTTGTATTGGTAGACATACTCTTTTGAAAGAGAACAACTGTCTCTAAGATGTTTGTCAGGCAACTATTGTTGGTATCGTTCCAGGCAAAGAAATATCTGCAACCACAGTGCTTTGGGTGAAAGCTATCGTTCTTTCTTGAGCACCAGCGACGTGCCAGGCAACTTTCTAGGAGCACTGGAAGAGAGCAGACAAAAATCCTTGTCTGCATAGAACTTACATTCTAGTGAGGAGAGTCAGACAACAAATATGATTTAAAAAGTACATTTTGTAATATAATTCTGTTGATTAAAAATAAGAAAGCTTACTGGTCTGGAGAATACATTTTGAATTTTAAATAGAGCCGTCAGGGTAGGAACATGGTGACAGTTGAGCAGCATCTTGAAGGAAGTAAGAGAGTAAGCTATACAAATACCTGAGGGTGGGAATTCCAGGCAGACAGGACAGCTAGAACAAAGGCCTTGAGATGGAAGCATACCTGTCTAGGAATCTAGTCCAGGAATATTGAGGCAGCTATTGGAGCTACGTGAGGGAAATGAGAGAAGTAGGAGCTGAGGTCAGAGAATGACAGATCAATGGCTTTCTGGCCATTCTTTGGACTTTGGCTTTTGCTCTGATTGAGATAGGGCCCATGGCAGGGTTTTGAACAGAGGAGTGATATGAGCTACCTTAATGTTTAAAAAGAATTGCTCTGGTTGCTATGTTGAGAACGGCCTGAATGGGGACAAAAGTAGAAACAGGGTAAGAGTAATCGAAGTTGAGACATGCTGGTAGATTAGGCATGATTGTTATTAAGGCTAGAGGTGGCAAGTAGTTGAATTTACAGTATTTTGAAAGTACAGCTGAAAGGATTTCCTGCTGGATTGGATTTGAAATGTGAGAGAAATAGAAAAGTCAAGGATGACACCAAGGTTTTAGGCCTGATAAGAGGAAGACTTCAGTTATGACAGCGTGGTTGGGGGATGCAGGGAGCACTTTCAGGATATCAGTGTTGAAAATGTTAAGTAGGAGAAGCGCCTAGTAGACAGCCAACTGGGTTGTTGCCTAGAGCCTACAGTTCAGGGGAGATGACCAGGCTGGAGGTAAAATTTGAGAGTCGTGACCATAGATGATATTTAGTGCCCATGAGACAGATGAGATCTCAAAGGGAGTGAATGTAGATAGACAAGACAGAGGTCCAAAGTCTGAGCTCTGGGCACTCCACTACTCAGAGGCTGGGAAAGAAGAACGGACTAGCAAAGGAGACTGAGAAGGAGCAGCGGGTGGGATAGGAAGAAAACTGAAAATGTAGTGTTATGGATGTCAACTAAAATCATTTTTAGGAGAAAGTCATTAGCTGTTAATTGCGACTGATGGTTCAGGTGAGATGAGGACTGAGAAATCTTCCAATTTAGTAGTTTGATCTTGATAAGAATTCTAGGGACATGGTAGAAGCAGTAACCTGATTGGAGTAAATGGAAAAGGAACTTGGGAGTCAGCTTTTCCTAACAACTCTTTAAAGTAGTTTTGCTGTGGACAAGCAGGAAAAAAGGGCAAGTGGCTGGAGAGGGACGTGGAGTAGAGAGGTTGTTGTTGTTGTTGTTGTAAGATGGGAAAAATGACGTGATTTTATGTTGATGGAGATGATCTAATAAATGAGAGAATTATGATGTGGGAGAGAAGAGAGAATTGCTGAAGCTCTGAAATGTGGAATCAATCCCTGTATGTTTCTGTGGGGCAAAGAGGCAAGACCCAGGGGAAAAAGTCATATAAAACACCAAGCTGTTTATAGGTAAGCCTCTCCCCAATATTAGAAGTCAAACTTTTACTAGCACAAATGAAAACCGCATTAAATAAGCTATTTGTTGAGTGCCTACTAAGTGCCACTCATGGTGCTAGGTACTTTGCATACCTTATCCACAAGCCTATTAGCCACCCTGCAACATCAGGATCATCACTATCATACTGTAGATGAAGAAATTGTTGTGGAAGCTAAAAGAACTTGCCCTAAACCATACTGATCACAAGTTAGTGTGCATTTCATTGTGCTTTTTCTTGTTTTTGCTTTTCCTTCCTCGAGGGAAGGCTGACGGCCTTTATCTTCGTAATCTCAGAGACTCCTTCAGAATTTGGCAGAGGTTCACATTCCCGCGTACCATGGTCTTAGGCCACCCAGAGTCCATTTGGTTGCCTTTCGCGGAAGCACCCATTGGAGGACGTTCGCGTCAACGTTGTTTTCATCAGTTACAGCAACTTAGAAAAACACGTTATAAAATTTAGAAACTTTCAAGAGCACTAAATTAAAGGATATTAGTATGAGTATTTAAAAAAAAAAACAAAAAACCCAGCCCTTAGCTGAGGCCATTCCCCAACGATTTGGCGAAGTTGCTTTTCTGACGCATCAAGGTACCTGCCTTCGGGCGAACTGTTGGGAGGAGGTGCAGCCACCTGGAGATTCCCAGCAGAAACATCACCGTCGGGTGAGGAAATCATCACCCGAGGACGTGTACCCTCCCGCCCTTCTTCCAGCTCATTAAAAAAAGAGAAAGAAAGAAAGAAAAGAAAAAAGCCTGCCACAAAAGTCTCCACCGCGCGGCTGTAAACACGGCTTTGAGCTGGTGGTGGTGATGGGGCACACAGCCAGGCCCCTCCAGCAGCAGTAAAGCCCCAACTGCGAACCGCGCGGGATCTGGGTGGATCACGGACTTCAATGCTCCAAGTCCCTCGGTGGTTACGGAGGGACCGGGGGCACGGGACCGAGCGGCGCGGAGCTCACCACCGCAGCCCGAGGGGGACCGCACCGAGCGGCTGTGCGCACTGAGCG
>NW_006430735.1:5150159-5168630 GCF_000325575.1 Pteropus alecto
GGGTTGGGGCGGGGGCCAAGCGAGAGGGCGACGGGGTCGGAGGAGAGCGGCGACTCGGAGGAAAGATGAGGCGGTGAGTGGACATCGGGAACGCAGAGTTTCCTTGCTTCTCTTCCAGGCTGTAGGGACAAAAGCCCGGGCTGCGCAGCTATGGGGGGCCCCAAACCCTCGAAGACAGATGGACCTCGAGTTGCGAGGACCCTGGGTAGGGAGTGTCGGGTAGAGACGCTCACAAAGCGATTGTAGGTAACAGGAGTGATTTGGGGGGACCCGAGGCAACTTTTGCCAAGGACTCGGGAATACCCAGGGCAAGAGGGATCGGGATCTTTGAGCTGCTTTGTCGCTGTGCGCGGAGGAAGGAGAAAGTCCGCTGCTGGATGGTGCGGGACGCGAGATTAGGAGAATACCGCCCCCCAACATCTGGCTAGCTGCGCTTCTGGTTCCACTTTGTTTCAAAAGTGGGGCTCGCGAGTTTGAACCGCCCACAGCCTCGAATTCCGATTTGGCTCTTGGATTCCCCAAAAGTTTTATGGTATGGCAGTCTCCGCACCCCTAAAGATAGCGGCTGGATGCGATAAGAAATGTTTTGAACCCCGGTTTCACTCGCGCGCAGCACAGCAGAGGTGCTGCTGCAAGGTTTGCTGGTTTATTTAATAACTTAGCTCTAGCAGTTATCACTCATTAAAGCGCCGAGGCGGCTAACTCCCGCCACCGCCAGGAAATTAAAAGGCTGACAGGCTGTCCCTAGCAAAGTTGGGGTTTCCTGTTTGAAAGAGTTTCGGAAGTCGAACTTGCTTCCAGCGCCTACCCATCTACCTTTCGTCTATAAAGAGAGAACTGCGCCCTGCTCCCGCCTCCTTTTATGTTGGTAGACTTGCCCGGGGCTGGAAATCCTTTAGGCTGGCCCTGCGCTCATCCCTAAAAGTCTTTCCTCTGGAGTTCAAAAGTAGCTCTCAAGAGTTACAGAATGCATAGCTAGGCAGAGCCAGACGCAGCTGGGAATGGAACTAGGAGAGGAGGCAGAAAAATGTGGAGTCTTTTTGCTATAAATATCTGCCAGCCACATTTCCCTTCGTTATATGAATATGTAAGTTACAGATATTTATTTTCAATTATCAGACTTGTAACTTTAAGCATCCTACTTTGGCTTAATTTAAGCATTTGAGATATGTCTCCGAGATTCTAACATCTGAATTCAGCTCGGAGCTCTAAATGAAGTTCACTGTTTCAGAGAGTTAAACTTTTGCCCTGAGAGTACTCGAATTCTTGGTTCTTGGTAGGATAGCAACAGAATAGTTGGATTTAGGATAAATAAACCTTTAGAGCTGCCCACTGTTTTAACAGAATGCCTACATCCCTGGTACCATTACCCTCAATTGTGTAAATATTTATTTGAATGAAGAGCTAAGGTTCTTTGAAAAGTAACTATTGTGTCTATTCATGATTCCCTTTTAATATCCTGGACTTAGTTATTTAAAATGATTTTTTTTTTTTTTACCTTACATATCTAATGTGGAAATTTAAACATATAGACCTAAGAGACTGTAAAGTCCTGTGGTGACATTTCCTTTAAAAGCAAGGGGGAGTTGAGTTTTTGCTCTTAGTTGACTAGTGTAGCCTTCGCCTCCTGAGACCCAGAGGTTTGCAAATCCCAGCCTTTTTCACAAATGGAAAAATGAGATGTTTGGTTAAGAGTAGTCGTCATTTCAGTCAATTTGCAGGCTTCAGTCTCTTTCATGCAGCTGGCAGCTGCTGCTCTTTTGGGCTGTGGTGGACTATTGGGGGTGTCTTTTGGATCCCCATTAGAAGTGGGGGAGGAAAAGATACTTGGGGAAAGTGAGCTAAGAGTTTGCTAACTCCTATCTTAAAGAACCCGGACCTAAGCTGGAACTTTTTAGCAACCTTTTCAGAAACGTTTTATTTACTGGCTTTTGTACAAGAGAGAGAAGAAAAAAGCCAAGTGACTAAACCAACTACTGGTTCTCAAAACCCTGTGTTTGAGGTTTGTAAGCAAGGATTGATTCTGAAGTACATTAGAGAAGTTACTGTGGAAATTGTGATTCCTTTTAAATACTTTTAAGAGCAGTTGAGAGTATGACTTTGTATGCTAATTCTCAATCCTTCCCTGGTAAGGAGTGCTCTGCATGATTTGGGAAGACAATGGTTTTGTATGTCTTCCAAGTGGAATACGCATGCTTTATAAATCTGATGACTTTATTAGATCTCAGTGTACTTAGTAATTGTGTAAATGTCACCCTTTTGAAACAGAAACGACTATTAAGTGATGTCCTTTATTTTAAAATATATGTATACCAGCAGTGGTTCTCAATGGGGAGAGGAAAGATTTTGTCCTCTGGGGGATATTGGCCAGTGTCTGGAGACATTTTTGGTTGTCTCCACTACGGGTATGGAACAACCCTAGCTGCCAACTTGGGCTAGCATCTTGTGGGACGAGACCTCAGATGCTGTGTAATATCCTACAATGCATAGGACAAACAAAGCATTATCTAGCCCCAAACTCTTCACTAGAGTATTATTACTTTGTGAGCATTTGTTAACAAGATTAGGGATCTTAATCTAATTTGGATCCTCAAGAAATCAATTGTGTTCTTGCTCAACCCAGAGATCATGTCATAGAAGCCTTTTTGTCTGCAGCAGATTCATTTGCCCTTAAGAGTCTTAATGTACCATAGATTTTAAGGAACTTATGTTCACTGGGGACTTTGAGTTGGCTCAAAATCACAGAATTTTGGAGTGCTAGAATGCAAGGAAGCATCAGAGATCACTGAGTTCCACCTTTTCATTTTACAGTTGTTGTAACAGCTGCTTAAGTTAGCGGCAGACATAGTTTTAGGTATAGCCCAGGATTAGAGAATTTAGAGACTGATATTCAGGCAAATGTAATTTTTTTTTTTAACTGGACCTGCCCCTTTGTGAGAATTTAGAGGTACCATTCTCCATTTTGAAATAAATAAACTCTTTGATAGGGAAATAATGGCATTAGCCATAGTGACTGGAGCATATGCCTGCATGTGTGTTAGCCCCAAGAAGGAGGTAATTCCATTGTGTGACCTATGACACTTCAGTTTTGATGCTTGCACCATCCTTCCCATGGCAAAGTGGGCAACAGATGGTTCCACAGAAATAGCAGATGTTGCTTTTGAATCCAGGTACAAAACAGAACATTCAAGGTTTTCTGTCCCTCCCTGCCGTATGGGTTAAGAGAAGAGTGCATGAATGGATAGGGTTGTCTTAGACAAAAGGGAGAATGAGAGAGGCCTCTTGAGTGCAGAGTTTAAAAAGACACCTGGCATATAAGAAAATGAGTGTGCAATGGGGCAGTTGTAAGAGAAATTCATAAGCTGATGAGTTGATATCTAAGATAAATGTGATTGCATAAAGCTTGGGTTAGGAATTTGAAGACAATTCAAGCTTGGCTATTCTTTGGTGAGTAGAACAAAATAATTGAGAGTAAAAGGAACCTCAGAAATCCTTTTATCTGAATCCTTTGCCCACAACCCACTCACTTGGCTGGATAGTAAAGAACCTTCAAACCTGTTCTCCTAACTCCTGTTCCTTTGCACTATCTCTTACACCCTATGGTCTCTACCATTCCATCTGGTTGCCTCATGGGGAAGAAAATGATAGTAATATAAAGTTTTTGTTAATTTCCTAGGGGAGTTTAAAAAGCATGGTATCGATGCATGGCCTTGTTTGTAGAAAGAAGTTATCTCAATGAGTTTTTGATTATCAGAGAAGTTGTGCACATGTGGCCTGATCACTTACGAACATATGTCCTCTCACATTTACATTATTCCGATTAGACACTAGGCCTGTGATTATGGATTCTAGTTTTGTGTGCTAAGTGATCCTGCAAAGGTAGTTATAATCCTCAAACATGGGAGGTTCTGACAATATAGGAGAAGTTTTTAATATGCCTTTCTTTCAAGAGGTCAGAGCTCTGAACTGTGCCAAGGTAAGTTCTTATCATTTTGACAGCTAACCAGTGAGTGCACCTCAAAGCCAAGTACACAGTATATTTAGAAATGATTTGAAAGTGGTGACTCTTTAAAGGGATTTGGTCCCTGCAGGTGCTGCAATAAAGAGGTGTAGCAGCCTTTTTATGATCACCTAGTTATTCTTGTTACTTTCTTTGCAAGTGATAAGTAGAGAAGATATGAGCTGAGTTTTTAAAAATAATTGTTGGCTGAAAATATTTATTGGCATTTGAATAAGATGACTCTTGTCTTTCAAAAGTGAATAAAACCAAATATTTGACCACTTTTACTCTTATCTACCTCCCCCTCCCCTATCCCTCTAGTAGCCACTAATCCACTGTTTGTGTCCATGAGTCTTTGTTTATCAGGTTTGTTTCTTGATTTCATTTTTATATCCCACATGTGAGTGATGATGCAAGGAAATCTAACTCTGGGTGCCGAACACACAATGCAGTATATATATAACTTTCTGTTGAATGGTACACTTGAAGCTTATTTGATTTTGTTAATGTCACCCCAATAATTTTTAATAAAAAAAAAATCAGAAAGTTATTAACCTTTACTTGGCTAATTGATACACACTGTTAATATCTCCCTAACCACCATTCACATATACTTCATTTGTGTAATACATAACTTTTATAAAGAAATTAAAATTAGCATAAGAAAAAAAAAGTAAATAAAACCAAAAGGGATAGCTCAGGTTTTCAGATCCCTTCGAAATAAATATTTAGTAGGCAGAACTTGTCTCTATCACCTAGAAATTAAATCTTCTAGGGGTTAATTTGCACACAGTTGTTTTCATGATATTTAGAGATGTTTCTTAGATATTGTAAAGCAGTTTGGTGCTGTATCTGCTTTAAAGTCAAGATTGTTGTCTGCAACAGCTAGTGCTCAATAAAAGAAACACAAATATAAAATTCATTTTATTGAGGTACATTGGAAAAGCTAGGGACTGGAGAAGTTTGCTATACAAAGAAACATAAATAAGCTAGAAAGTAGCAGGCTAAGTTATATGGAGAAGTTTTTGAGATGTTTTTACAAGAGATATTTGTTTTGCTTAGTGTGGTAGGTTGATTTATCAGATGAACTGCTTTTCCTTAATTTACAAATTAAGGGGAAGAAAAAGTTTGTTCATGCCAATATTTAAAATTGTTACCTTAAGCAGGGTCAGCCTTTTCTAAGACTTGCTGCTCAATCTGGAGTTCAGTGGAAATTACTATTGATCATCTTAGAATCCTTGTTGGCACATTCCATGTGACTTCTCCAGATGTCAGTATGCTTGTGGAATTAGCATCTGGAATAGCAAAAAAGCTAAAACTTAAAAGATTTTTTCTAAATTTGTTTCTTGACCACTATATTGCTAAAACAAGAGCAGGTAAAAGCAAAAGAAAGCCAGCTCCTGCATTCTTTTGATCAGTTCAGATCTAGTCAGAATAGTGATTCACAGCCAGCAGATATTTGAATAGAGAGGACTGGGAAATGATATCTGGCTGCCACACTGCTTACATCATTGCAGAAATAGGTTTCACAAACAGCGTAAGATTTATTAAGGAAATTACAAGCTATGGGGGATGTAGACAAAATATTTCTTACAAAATCAAATACCTATTATATTACTTTATCATAACTCTGACCGGGCCTTTTTATCACTATGTTACGCTGAAACAATTTACCATGCCGTTGGAATGTCATGGGCAACAGCGCCGGTGAAATCTTTTCCCAATTAGGTAGCTGCCACCTTATCACTAAAACATGTTTCTGTTCTGTGGTCATTTCCATTTCCTGCATTGTATAACTGGCACTCCTTGTTATTTAACCAGTATCTATGGGAGTCTAAAAAGTTGGAGCAGAAGGAACATCTTGTTCACACTCACATTTTTAAATCTGGAGAAACCTCTGTTAAAACAAGATGAAGACAGGTGAAGTGACTTGCTCCAGCTTTTAACCTTGTTGGTTGTTTTGACATAACTAGGACTAAGGAAGGGTCTCTTGACTCATGCTCCTGGCAGCCTATCCAGTGTTCTTTGTACCAGATTGTCCATTACAGTAAAAATAACATCCTAATGTAACCATTTCCTTTATTAGGTCTTTTGGCCAGATATAAAAAACTACATTGATTAAATTTAATTTAACAGTTGTTTATTAATCTCTGCTAGGTCATGTTCTTTCTCTTTTCCTTCTAAGCAAAATCAATGGTTGAAAAGTAGGTAGCAGAAAGCGAAAAATTAAGTGTCTTATAACACCCACCCTACATAATTAATCATTAAGTAATGAAGAGATGTTATCATTTTTGTTTCGTTTTATTTACCTTATAGAATTTTGGAAATCCATCCACTCAGTTTTTGTGTTAAAGGGAAAAATATGACCATGGCTGATGTGGCCAAATTGTGTTTGGTCCAGTTCTTCTGAGTCTACTTATGCCCTAACAATTTCCAATTTAAAAAAATATTTGGTAAGAGAATGAGAAAGTAGAGTGTTTGGGTTTGGAGAATGCTACTTTAATAAATGATGACTCTTAAGAAACTGCATTTTGATCAGTAGTGTGGAATGGGGATAAAATGGTGGAAAGATCAGAGTTTGCCCCCAGAGACACTCAGCTTTCAATTCAAGCCCAGAATGGTGGTTTCAAGGTCAAGAGAGAACAGCTTTCGTCCCATGTGATCCCAGGGTCAATCTTTTTCTTGCTTGAAATTGGCTTTGAGCTTGAAGGATGTTTTTTCCTGGAATACTCTGCTCAGGAAATGAATCTTCAGTATAGGTGCACACAGATATTCAAGACCTCCAATGTCATTGTTCCAGGATTCTCCACTTCTCTGGCGTCATCTTCCCTGTGGTGATTACATACTAGGAGGATTCTTCCAGGTCTATAGTCAGGACCACCTAACCCCAGGGATGAATTATACCAATGGTTAGGAATAAGAAATATCTGGAAATATTTGATTAATTTGGGAATATTTTAGAAATCTTTATCTTGAACTAGAAGTGTTTTAGGATTCTATAAAGAGCTCTGAAAATATGGGTCTAAAATTTCCTACCTGAAGAATTCTCCCAGTTTCAGAGAAGCAGTAACATAATTTAAGAATCTGCAATCTACCAAAGTGTGAATCTCTCTTTTAGCATAAACATGTAAGAGGGGTGTGTGTGTGTGTGTGTTTAAATGTTTTTTGAGGCTGAAATTCTTTAAGATATGGTGGGTTGGACTTTTTTTGTGAATACTTTTACATGTTAACTTTCTCAAGAGATGGTTTTTATTTGGGCACACATAATGCTGAAATTTAGTAAGCACACCTAGCATTATCTTCTAAGTGTCCTAAATATAATGGCCTGATATTTGTAATCTGGACAGTGCATTTCCTTTCATATTTCTTCTAGGTACTTAAAAACAATACCGGTTTTTAGGAGTTTAATTCAATATGGTAGAGGGTTAGTATTTCACACTTTTAAAAATTAGCTGGGAGCCACTGATATGATTCCATCCTTCTTTGTAAAGTGAGCCGCTATAATTTTTTTTACAAGTCTTTTTTTTTTGCCTTATAGATTTTTTATTTTTATTATGGTGACATTGGTTAACAAAATCTACTAAGTTTCAGGTGCATAATTTAACAGTAAGGCATATATATATGTGTGTGTGTGTGTATATAAGTGCCATATATATATATATGTGTGTATATATATATATATATGTCATACAATGCATATATATATAGCATATACATATTGTATTCTATGTTCACTGCCCATAGTTAGATTTCTTTCTGTCACCACATATTTGACCCCCTTTACCCCATTTATTTCCTTCCTTCCCGCTACCCTCTAGTAACCTTAAAAATATATTTGTTACCAGACCTTCACATATTCGTACTTTTCAAAAATTAAGTTGAATTTTCTTCCAGAAGTCTATCTGGTTAACTTTTGTAATTACTCATTTTTCTTAAAATTTTAGTAACTTCCTCCCCTGCCAAAAGTAGAGTATATAGGATGCATGTGTAGCTATTACAATGAGCAAGCAAAACTCACAGCACATTCTTATAAAAAACAATTTTTCTTCCCACTGCTTCTTTAAATCTTTTCTGTGGCCTTCTTGCTTTCCCTGCCCCAGATTCCAACTCTGATAGAATTTTTCTGGTCATTCCTACCCTGGCCACTGTGAATAATGCTGCTGTGAACATCGGTGTTTCAAATATTTTTTCGGTTATGGGTTTTCAAGTCTTTGGGGTAAATACCTAGTAGAGGGGTTGCTGCATCATGTGGTAGATCAATTCTTAATTTTTTGAGGAACCTCCATTATGTTTTCCACAGTGGCTGTATCAATTTGCAGTCCCACTGGCAGTATATGAGTGTTCTTTTTTCTCCATATTCTCTCCAACACTTATTATTACTTGTCCTGTTGATAACAGCTATTCTAACAGGTGTGAGATGGTAGTTCATTTGTGGTTTTGATTTGAGCCACTATAATTTTTAAGTCAGTATATATCATATTTTCATTCAATTTAATTTTCAGAATGTAACATCTTTTACTTTTTAAACATTTTATTATAGAAGATTTTCAACATACAGAAAAGTTAAAAGAATAATACAGTGAAATTACATGGATTGCTATAAAGCAAATTCTAAATCTTAGTATTTCATTTATAAATAATTTGCAATATAACAGACTGATTTAAAAAATATATGCATAATGATATCATTAGCACACCTAAAAGAATAACTAAATTATCATCTATTATCTAGTCAGTGTCTAGATTCTCCGATGGTCTTCTAAATTTTTTTTAATAGTTGCATTGTCCAAAACAGGATCCAAACAAGGTTTACACATTGCATTTAGTTGGTATGTCTTCCGAGTCTCAATCTAGAATAATTCCCTCTTTCTCAGTTTTTTCCCCTTGCCATTTGCAGGTTGAAGACATTGGTGTTTTTTTGTTTGTTTGTTTGTTTTTTGTTGTTGTTTTTTCCCTGTAATCTTTCTCATATTTTAGATTTAGGTGATAGTATCTCTGTGGTGTTGTTAGATGTATGCCTCTGTCCCTTGAATTTTCTGTAATCGGAGACAGCATGCTTTTAATTTGGGCACTTTGTTATCACATTCATTGTGTTGAACTTAATTTATAATATGTATGTAAATACTTATTGAACTCTTCTTTAAATATTGTCTCTTCTTTAAATATTGCTAAAGCTGCCTTAATAATGGTATAAACATAAATATGAGTTCAGTCGATTAAAGTCACATCTTGATATTTAAGTAAAAGTCAGGAATTTTGCAATTGGGAAGGGAATTTGAATGACCCAAATGTTTTTTGAGGTTACTTTTACTTTTTGTCTTCCCTCCTCCCCTGTTCTCTTCATTGGCTGAAGAGAGTTTATCACAGGAAACATGTTGCCAAATTCCTTAGATAGTCTAAAGAATACTTTAAAGTTCATACAGACAACTGTATTCGAGGGAATAGCATGAAATTTTTAATAATCTCTATAATTGATGTTTTATCCTCTTCACTAAGAATCCACTAAGATTCTTAAGAATCCCTAATATAAAACAATCTAGCCTCTGATCACTGATGATAAAAATCTTCATTTGAACTTTGTTTCTTGCTGTTGATTGTGATTACTTTTAGGTACCTTTGAGTGCCATCTGGAGTCCCTATTTTTAAACAAAGCTTAGACTTCAGTATAGCGAGAGATGACAGAAGGGAATGGTAGTGAGGGTTTAGACTCTTTTATTGTGATAGGAACAAGTTGATTTTCTTTCTTTCTTTTTCTTTTTCTTTTTCTCTTTTACTTTTTGTCTTCACTTCTTTCATTTGCATTGATTGTTCTAATTAGCCACCATCACTCAGCAATCCCTTCTGTCTCCTTTCTTCCCTGCAGCATCATCTGATACTTCTGTTCTTTCCTTAATGGCTTTCCTTACGTCTTCTTTTAGGTGTTTTCAAAATGTAACAAAGTAAAAATCGAGAAGTAAAAACAAAAGAAAACCAAGAAAGAAACTTGAGTAATCAGTGTCCTGTGACATCATATCAGCATTCCAGTGGCCCTCACTTTTCTCCCCAGCCCTGCTGTGCATTACTCCAACACATCTGGCTTTTTCCGAGGATGCCTCAAGTTGCTTAGGTACTGAAGAGCTGTCCTCTTCTGGCAGTCACAAAAAGCCTTTGTGCATTTGAGACTGCTGTGGACATTTGGACAGTGTGTGTTTGTCTCTGTCTTGTCTGTCTGTGAGCATGTGTGTGCATGTCTACATACAGTAAGATTTACAGCCACCTGTTGTGATAGGCTCAGTCAGCAAGAATAAAACAGCCTCATTCTGCCATTAAAATACATTTATTCCTGTGGAACTGCTTGAGATCGTTTTGAGGGATGAAAATATCCTCCTTGGAGATTATTAACCTGCCTATGTATATCTAGTGGATAATAATTATTTTGTTCAAATGCACAGATCTTTAAATGACAGAGAACATGGTGAAGGGAAGAAGAGTGTAATCCATTTGCCGTTATGTTTATTTGCAAAAAGAACAATAGGCTACTATGTCTACTAACAGTTATTTTTTTCTTTGCACTGGGATCTAAAATCTTGAGTGTAGAGGAAGCATTTAAAGAAACAGAGTTTAAGAAGTTGGGATGAGTGAGTAGGAAATGAAGAAGTTCGGTGGAGATGGACACTGAAACAATGGAATATGGATGCTTGCAGAAGCTGTGTGTGGAAGGAGATATTTGAAAGAGAGAATCTGAGAATAAATGCCAGGAGGAGGTGTTTGTGGGGCTGTGTGGAGAGGTGAGGTTTGTTTGCAGAGATGAAGGAGGCTGAGGAGGATTTAGTGGTGAAAGGAGATATTTGTGAAAAAAGAGAGTGTGTTTGCAAAAGGAGAGTTGTGAGGACTGAGGGTTTGACGAGCGGTGTTTGGATAATGGAGGATGGGGGAAATTTTTCTGAAATGAGAATATTGCTAGAGAAGGAAGTGGTTGTTCCTGAAGCTTTTAATTACTCCCCCTCTTCGTCATGTTTTCATGTTGGAATTAGTGGAAAAAGAGAGAGGTTTTTGTGTCCATTGTTCTCCGTGTTTAAGCTTAGAGTTGGGGCTGAAATAGATTTCTCAGTTTTTCCCTTTTAGTCCTCTAAAAGCTTTCCCTCAGGCCCCATCTGCTGCCTTAGTCTCCTCTGAAATACTCCCCAGCATTTATGTAAAGAATGGCACTGCTTCTGAGGGACTGTTCTAAGCTGGTGTCTGAATTCAATTACATGTCATCAGTACATGCTTTATTTATAACATTGCTGTATCATAAACATCAGTGCTGAAAGAGACCAGCCTGTGGACCACCAGTGTTCTGGGAGAGCTCTGAACAACAGGAAGCAATCACTGTCGGAGACAAAATATGTTCCCAGAGCCAGCATCTCAGCTCTAAGGGCCCTTTATAGGACACAGGTAGAGATTCAAACTTTATTTTTTTAAAGTGGAAAATTTAACCTACAGATTCTCGATTATATTTTAGATTATTTTTTCCTGAATATCCTTCTGTAACCTACATTCTTGACTTTTCCCAGAAATATAAAATGATTTCTTTTTTTCTGTCACTTGCTCTTGCAGCCTCCCTTTGATTCATTTCCGCTATATTGGGTGATCTCAGAAGTGTCCATGCATGGTAACGTAAAGCGACAAGTAGTGTGTTGTATGATTCAGGACTCTCCAAACTCTCTTGGCATAAATTACCTGGAAAACTGCACTTATGTTGTTCGGACTGTAAGACCCCCTCATCCAACAACATGACACAATGCAACATAGCAAACGCTCATTTTAATTCATTTGTTTTTTAAAACTTTACTTCCTGGGTGCGTTTTTATTACCTTGAAACCAAGATCACTACGACTTTAGCCCTCACAGTGCTGTAAATTCACTGTTGGTGACTTACAGTTTAAATGAGAGCAGCTCCACTGTGTTGTTATTTGGTATAAACTAAGCTGGAGAATTATATATTTTAAAACAAGTGCCAGAATTGTGGCAAAGAGAAAAGAATTTACCAAGAAACTTTTAAACACAATCCTTGAGATTAGTTTATTAAGCGATATTTTTTCCTCTCGAGGGGAAAAATACCAGGACTTTCTGTGGTATCTTTCTGAGATCGCTTTCTGGCTCCTGAAATTTTCTAATTGTCAACAAGGTGATATACATTTCAGGTGATAAAATAATGAGAGCTCTGGAGGGATTAAATTTAGGGATTGGATAGTAAGCCCGAACGTTTCAACACTTCAACTTCTTTCCTCTTTAGACTTCCTGGTGTTATCTTTTCTCTCAGGTGGGCACCGGATGCCTCCTCCAGACCCACTGTGTGGCTAAGCATGCAGTATATGTAGCCATTAAAGCCCATGGGACTGTTATGCTTCCACAGTAACAATGCAGTGGTTTTATAATTTCCCTGAGACTTCTCTTTTGTTTATATAAAATGTACGGGAAACCCAAAATAAACACACCAGCATAGAAACCTTGGCGTCTTCACCGCCTCCTCTCTTACATATGTTAACGCGGACATCTTCTCCCACCCCGCCACCCTCTTGACTGTCACTTGGGCAACAGCTCTTGCAGCGCCCCTCTCACCTCCCACCATCCTCGCTCCTCCTTTTCTTTCTTTTCCTAAACTCAGCTGTAGCCTCTGGTGCATTGTGTCTACAGTGCTCCATCATATCACATCACATCCCCCGCTTGCTGCTGAAGAGTCCACCCCAGTCTCTTCCACTGTATTCTCCACCTTCCTCCCTCTACTATCCTTGCCCACACCCTCATCCTCATTCAAAGTAAATTCCTGGTTACTGTTGTCGATGTAAGAATAGCCAAACCTATAGAGAATTTTTATAAAAATTTATTTGAGCCAAACAGAGGATACACTGGAAGCAAGATCTCAACAGACTGAGAAAAAGCTTCCCAGAATGGCAGTTTGCAGCTTCTTTTATGCATTTAGAATTCAGTAGGGAACCTAAGGAAGAGTACGTGAAGGTGGTAGAAAGAAGGCCGGGATTAGATTACTGGATAGTTAACAAGATTATGTGCTGTCTTGAGGGTGGGTTCTCTTCTGAGGGGTCTGAAAAGAGGCATTTCAAAGGTATGTTAACCTAGATGCACAGAAACAAAGATAAGCCTTTAACTAAAGAAGTTATATATCTAGGGAGGGACTACCCGCCGTAACCTGCCTAGTTAGGAATTTATGATCGGATCACCTTGTGAGGTTTCTTTCTGCAGAACCTCTTTTTTGTCCATAATATTCTACATTCCCCTATGCTTTTCTCATTTCTAGACCTCTCCTAGTGATTTCATCTGCAATGAAAAGAATACTCCAGAAGTAGGGGAAGAGAGGTTTCAATAGCCATTATTGTCACTCCTGGGGCCAGAAAGGCCATCTGTGTGGCTGATTTTCCACCTTTTGAGTAGAACTGATTTGTGGGATTAAGAGATATCAAGTTGAGACAAGTCTGCTTATACACTCAGCTATGACAGGTGAACTGAGCTTCAGGAAAATGAGTGAACTTTGTATTTATACTAGATAAATCTTTAAGTATACGACTCTTTATACATCCTTAACAGAACCAATAGGTTAAATTGAAAAAGTGGAGGATCAAATGTGAATACTCCTTTAAACATTCTCTGGAATGTCCTTTCATCCAAATCGTCTGTAACTTTCTTCTACAAATATGTATGGTGGAGAAATATCGCATGGCTGTTTCTCAGATGTGGTTTATTACTTGCAAATATCCTGCTCATCTCTTCCCTGGAGATGCAAAGCTGATTTTCTTTCAGCCAATATTTTTGGGGAATATTTTGATATTGTATTTCGTTTGGCCAACTAAACTGCTTCAGTAATTACATTTTTTGATTTTTTAAAAAAGTGTGTATGAGGAGGAAAGGGGGACCAAGTGTTACTACCCTGTAGGGTAGTAAGAAACTTGTAGTAATTTGATGCTGTAGTTTTATTGGCCCTAATAAAGAGGGAACAGTGTTTGATAATATTTTATTTGAGTGATTAAGTAGCCTTTGCAACTGCAAACAGATTGAAATACATTAATAGATTTTATCATCTAAAATGACATCAATATCTTATACTGCTGAGTCAAAAATTAAACTTTTAAGTATCCGTTATGACATGAGGCGTTAAGCCCTTCAACTCTGTGCCGTTAGAGTGAATATTTTAACAGAGTTTGGGCTCCATGCTTTTCTTTGACTTCTGTTTAATAACATCTGCTCTGCTGTGCTGTCTGGATTACTGTCTCTGCACATTTTAGGAATACTGTTCTAACTTAGTCTGTTTCCTATTTTGTATATATTATCTCTAAACCTAAGTCTTCTCCAGTATTTGGCTTTAATTATTTTCTTGTCTATTCTAACACCTTACTTATGGATTTCCTCTTGTGTCCTTATCTAAAATATCCTAAATGGTTGTTGGATTCTGTCCAATTTAAACCACTCTTAGGATAGGCATATGGCTTGGACCCTGGAGGGCATATCTTACATGGTGGTGGAGATGGGAAAGGATTAACTGTGAGAGAGAAATACATGATAATTAAATACAGTTCGTCCCAGCAGAATTACACTCTAGATTTTTAAGAAAAGAACTTACTTTTTCCTACACAATTTTTGTTCTGTCAGAGACAGGCTGTTTCCTGGATGTACCAATAGTCTGGCCTCGAATGGGTTTGGGATTTTGTTTATATCCTTAAAAGCACAAAATTTTAGGTGCGAAAATTTTATGCTACCATTGTATATAATACTCATCAGATTCCCTTTCCTTCAATAGGACTTCACTTTATTGACATTTCTTTCTGTCATAACTTCCGCAGACGACCACTCTCACTGGATTAGCCCTACTCTGTGCTCCTTTACCAATCTGTAAGTAAGTCCTCTGTTAAGGCATGTGTCACACTATTACAGCATTTGTTCATATTGCACCTTCTCCTTTGGACTACAAGCTATGTGAAGGCTGGAAATGGTATCTTTGACAAGATGCTTCCCAGTGTCTAGCTGAAGCCTGGTTTATGGTGGGCACTTGATGAA
Source organism: Pteropus alecto (assembly GCF_000325575.1). Taxonomy (NCBI): domain Eukaryota; kingdom Metazoa; phylum Chordata; class Mammalia; order Chiroptera; family Pteropodidae; genus Pteropus; species Pteropus alecto. Next base: position 5,165,188 of record NW_006430735.1, read on the forward strand.
GATTAACACCTTCCTAGTAACAAACAATTCCCAAATCTCAGTGGCTTAACACTATCTAGAGTTGGCAAGGGCCCTGTTCCATGGTGTCCCTGTTGAGGAGTGCAGGCTAACGAAGCTTCCACAAAGTGGGATGTGTGATAGTCATTTTATCAGGAAAGTGGAAACGGTGAATCATACTCCAGCCCTTGATGTTTCAGCTCGGAACTGACATGTCGCTTTCTCTCACATTTTATCGATCAAAGCAAGGTATATAGCTGCACCTAATGTCCCTGGGATGAGGAAGAGCAACACTGCTATGTTTTAGAAAGGAGGAGGACAGGAATATTAGTGAACAACGCAAGTGCCTGCTAAACCAATGTCTGATATATGGTAGGCACTTAATACCTACTTAATGAATGAAGTACCTAAAACTGCCTGTTGAGATTTTAATTTTTTCTATATAATAAGCAGAACCACTTCAAATCATGAAATATCTTAGTAACACTTTTCAAAAATGAGGATACTAATATTATTGTCAAAGTTATATTCAGCAAACATGTGGAGACTTTTTGTCATCACCGTGTTCACTTTATTCATGTTAGGGAATGTGTTATGCTCAATTTTGTAGTTTTTCAAATACATAAAGTATGGAATGGATACATTCGCATAATTAACATTTTTTCCTTAGTCATTTAGAAAAGTTCAAAAAAATATTGAAGTCATTAAATGTTTACATGTTAAGCTAATCTTATCGAGAATTTTTTTAAAATAACCTGTCTTGGAAGAACTAATATCTGGCTTGAAAATTGGATAGGAGCTTAAGAAAAATGAATTTAATTAACTTAAAAAAGAAGTATAGCTATAGATTGTATTCTAGTATTTTACACTTTTTTTTTCTAATTGTTAAAGTAAACCAAATACATTGTATAAAATGTGGAAACTACAAATTACTATGAGAAAGGTAAATTAAAAATCATCACTAATATCACCACCCAGTTAAACCACTGCTAACATTTTGGCATGACTCCAGTCCATTGTTATTGTACTTACCATAGGAGAAGAGGCATATAGAAAAGGCAAGAGAAGATATTGGCTTATCATAGGGAGGTAGCAGTAGACATGATAAGAAATGATCAGATTGAGAATACATTTTAAGGATAGTGTTGACTGAATTTGTTTATGGATGAAATGAAGAAGGAGGTGATAGAGAAGGGATAGAGGACAGAGGAGAAAGCGATAGAGGGAGTGCCTCCCAACACCTATATAAGTAACTCTGTAATGTCCCCGGTATCCAACTCTGTCCTTGCTAAATCTTCCTCAATTCAAAAGTATTTAACTTGATGGAATTGGCCAAGGTTTGCTGGGATTTCAGTATGGCAAATCAAGTAGAGACGAAGTTAGTCAGGAATAGAATGGACTAAGATTAGAGGTCATCTTAGTTTCAGTCCTCCAAGGAGGCATGGTGAGATATGTCTCAAATTAGGCTGGTGTTATGTTCAAGGCCAGACTGGTAGTAGTAGACAGTTGCAGAGAGGGACATTTGCCTTGGAGGCAGAGATGGTACTGCTTCTTAGGAATAAAAGACCTGGCAAGAGTCAGCGGCAGGGCCAGATCCCAGCTGGGAGGCAATTCTAAAGGAGAATCCCAAGATTTGGGTTTTTGGTTTGTTTTTTTTTTTAGGTCCATTTCAAAAGATAATCGTGCTCTTATTCATCAGAGCAGGGCTTTGGGTTGAATGGTAGGGATCTCACCCAAAGCAGAACTTGTTGGGGAAAACTGCAGCTTTATGAGGCAATGGGTACTAAGCCCATTACTATTATTTAAGCAGCCAGACTGTTTCTTGGCCCCACTCTATAGATGAAAAGCAGTTCCTTATTAGACTGCCCGAATTTGCCTAGAAGTCTGTGCAGCTGAGCAGGTAAGATGACAGTTCCTCAATCTGTGGCTGAGAGGGAGTGGTGAAGGCTGTGATTGAAATTGAAAACTTGTGTTCATTGAGTGTGTAGGACAATGGGAGTCGGGAGAAGGTGGAGATAAGATAGAAATACTAGACATAACCCTCTTCCTTAAACATGCAACCTAACTACAGAAACAAATGAAATTGACTACTAACCAAGTGACACAGTTTACACAGAGCCCAGAGATGTAACAACTCGTGTCTGAGGTGCCTGAGGAATTGGAGGACCATCTTAGCAGTACATGACTTCGTTGAGAATGTCTGTGTTTTTGCTTTGATGATTATCTAAAGAAAATCTTTTTATCAATTAGATGTGTGAGCCTTCTCATTTGCAGTGATAATTTGTAATTAAAAGACATTTTCGGAGACTAAAACTTTAGCTTCTCAAATTAATGTTGTTCAAACTAGAGTCCAAAAATATTCTTATAGGTATATACATTTTTTAAAAAACTGTAATCATGGATGATAGAATCCTAATCCAAGCCTTGAAGAATGGGTGAGTTTAGACATACTCTCTCCTCTATTTTTTGTTCCTTGCCATTTTTTTCTGATGGGTACAAGAGCTGTATTAAGCCTTTTTGTTGAGAAAGTAACTGTCATAGACCCCTGTGAAAGAACCATCTTCTAACCCTCATGTTATTGATCAGTCTATCATAAAATGTTCTTTCTCTACCAGAATGTGAACTTGGTTTCCTTAGGACTCTACTTCTGAGCTGTTAATGATTCTAGCAGAGACACCTAAAGAAAGGCCCACTGCCTTATTCCTTTGGGTGTTTACTAGGTACTCAGGAAGCAGGTGCTCTGCCTAGGACTACAGCACTAAAGGGAAATTGTCTTTTTTATATATCAGCCTAATCCTGCACCTGTACTTGGTTAGGGATTTGTTCCTTCAAATATCATTGATGTCCTCTTGAGTTATTTTTCTTTTGAACAAAAAACATCCCAGATCAGTGGTCTTTGTTCTTCATTTTGCAGTACAGTTTTACTGGGTTTATTGCTAAAACAGAGATTGTATTTGTTAATTGCATTAGATCAGGCTGCAAGGCTGTTTATTCAGATGTGGGCTGACAAGTGCTTGGTCTTTTTAAAAGTTCTTCGTTAAGTAAAACTTTCTCTCCACCCCACCCCTTTACAGATTCCAGCAACGTTATGGCAGAGCATAGCCACATGCAACAGCAGCTGGATTTACAGAACGGTAGCTTAGGGGCAAGTTTTGCTGTGAATTCTCTTGAGAACGATTCTGAAAACATGATGGAGAGCCTGAGCCCAAAGAAGTATTCTTCCAGCCTGAGATTTAAAGCCAATGGAGACTATTCTGGTTCCTATTTAACCCTCTCACAACCTGTACCTACAAAGAGAAGCCCTTCTCCTTTGGGAACCAGTGTCAGAAGTAGCCCCTCCTTGGCCAAAATCCAGGGAAGCAAGCAGTTCTCTTGTGATGGAACTGACAAAAATATTTCCATGAAACCTCCCACTCCTTTACGTAGCCAGTCACCCTCCCTCAGTG
>NW_006430735.1:5168790-5174532 GCF_000325575.1 Pteropus alecto
TGATCACTATACTGGCCGGGATAGTGAAAGGTCCTTGAGACTCTCAGAGAAGCCTCCCTATTCCAAATATAGCTCAAGGAATAAATCCCATGATAATGTCTACTTTCTTGGAGGGCTAGAAGGCCGAAAGGCGTCTGGCTCACTCCTGGCCATGTGGAATGGAAGTGACACCGGCTCCTCTCCCATCAGCAGATCTGGGGCTGCGAGCATGCCTTCTAGCCCTAAGCAAGCCAGGAAAATGAGTATCCAGGACAACTTGACGCTTCAGGCCAAGATGAGCAGACATAAGGAGCCAACATCTGAAAGCATCGGCTTAAGAACTAGGAAGTATTCAGGCAGCAGCCTAAGTCACATGGGAGCCTATAGCCGATCGCTCCCCAGGTTGCACAAGGCCACAGAGAACCAGCTGACGCCTCTCAGTTTGCCTCCAAGAAGCTCTCTGGGCAATTCCAAAAGAACAAAACTTGGGGAAAAGGATCTACCTCATAGTATAATAGACAATGACAATTACCTGAATTTTTCTTCTTTGAGCTCAGGGGCTTTACCTTATAAAATATCTGCGTCTGAGGGCAATTCTTATGTAAGTTCCACCCTCAGTGTCCCTGGCAGTCCTCGAATGGCTCGGAAGATGCTTCTGGCCTCCTCCTCTTCCTGTACCTCTGATGACCTTGATAGGGCTTCCTTCTCGGGGACCAGCTCAGGTCATTCATTTCCTCCCGGAGAGCCAGACAGAGTGTTTATGGCCAGGAGGAACTTCTCTTGTGGATCTATCGAGTTGGATGATGCAGATTTGGACAGCCTCAGACAGGCCTCAGGAACTCCCCAGCCTGTCTTTCGGGAACGGAAAAGCAGCATTAGTTCCATTTCAGGACGCGATGACCTGATGGATTATCACCGGCGGCAGAGGGAGGAGAGACTCAGGGAGCAGGAGATGGAGCGATTGGTAATCTTCTTCATCTGACTTGACCTCACTGTTTCACTGAACAGCTTCTTGGAGACAAACTCCAAGGATTTATGTGGGCATGTAGAATTTCCAGGTGCACCAGCCCCTGCTGTCCCTTCACAGAGTTTTTCCTGCTATCCTTCCTCTTCCCAGATCACTGTTATTAGTCACCTGTGGGCATTTTGAAGGTCCACATGTGCCTAATGTCATGTTAAGTTGCTCTGCAGAGTTCTCACAAATACAAATTTTTGGTAAACCTAACAAAAGTAATTGTGAATTTTACTGAATTTCTTGTAAGTCTCACAAACCCTTTCTTTAAGGCTATGAGGAAACACTGATTTGTGTTACTTATAATCAAATTTGCATGTTTGTGGTATGATAGAAATAATCAGTGAAATCATGATGCATTGGGAATTAGACAGTAAGTTTTTCTGTACAGCAAGTTGTCTGGAAAGTTAAAAGGTAGGCTACATGGTGCTCAACATTTTTTCTGCACTCTACACCCACACACTTATTTCATATTCCCTTAGTAGTACATAGAGTAACTCCAAACTACTGCATTTTTCTAATCTCTTTTGTTTTATTTTATTTTTATTTGTTCTGTTTTGTTTTTGTTTTTAGGATAAAAGGTGTCAGAGATTATTTTGATTCATTAATGATGAATTATGTATTTTCTTAATGTGGAAAGCCACGGGATGGTAAAGCTGGTTTACATATGTACAGGAGTATCAAAAGTATTTTAATTACTAAACGAAAATTTGCTGGAATAAGATTTCTGAATCACATACCAAACTAGTTAATGCCCTATGGAACAATACAATGGTAACCTTTGGATTATAATGGATAGAAACCATTTGCATCAATACATGACAAAATTTGTTTGACATTTTAGAAAAAAAATCATTTGTATCACAGGTTTTGATAAGTTAATGTCTATTCTTATAGAGTTTCCAAATATCCTAATTATTAATAGTGAAAACAAATTTGTGTACCCTTAGAGAGATATTAGATATTTCTTAGGTGGGTCTTAGATATTTCTTGGGTGGGTCTGTTAGATGGCACTCCAGTATGACAGTTTCCTTCGTTACCATAATCTCCAGAGATTTTTCATGGTTACAAAAGACATTGTATTTGGGCTCAATTCATTGGCATAAGTTCAGAAGAAGTTTTAATTAGCATATAAAAGTCTTCTTGTATATGGATAGCAAATCTAGCGCTATGCTGTGCTGAACAACTATGAAGTCAGAGAATTAACTTTTATCTGATCACTTATTAAGGAATCTAAGAAATTCATTTCAATGGCTTCCATCACAACAGTGATCCTCCTCAAATACTCTTATTTACTCTTTTGTTCTAAAGATAGGAGATCAGACTCAAAACTCATCTCTACTGGGTTTCATCATTAGCACTTATATGTGTTGGTGAATTTCTCTGTCCCCAAATCTGCTAAGGTTCCTGGCGATCCAGGAACTGACATTACTGCCTGTAAAATCAGAGCCCTGTAAGCCACCGTCAGGTCCTCATTTAACTTCTTTGGAGAGCTTTGTGGGTATAGGCAGCAAATATGAAGTTATAACTCTTTTTCCTTACTAAAGGCTTGTCATCTCTGATGAAATGAGGCTTATTTTAATATATGACACTCTAGGTTTGGCCTCTGTTGCATAGTCTTATTGTTTGATTACATCCTAGTAAAATAAAAAAGAGGACAGATTCTTACTGAGCCTGTGCAAGTAATGCTATTGCCATTAAAAAGTCAAGTGTCTTAAAAATATATATATTTCATCCTAAATTCTGAGAGACCAAGCAGAACAAGCTACCATTAAAAGGATGTTTCATTTAGTTTGCAAAGTCAGAGTTAACGAAATTGAAAGTTAGAGACAGATCAACATGAATGCTAAAGAGTTCTCCCCACTGCAAATAGAACATTAAAAATAATACCAGTGATTTCCCAAAACACATATCCACATTTAGGAATTAGATTTTCTATATCAGTTCAGTCAGTTCCAGGTAATTAATTCTTATTCTTCTGCATCTTTGGTTATTAATTTAATTTCAATAGAGATAACTGAATTTTAGCTTTACATTAATAGGGTACTTGTCATGTATTATATTTTTAAAAATCTCTTAATAAATAAACCCATCAAAGTTGTACAACCTTTGCCAAAATTTTGATTACATCTTCATAGACTTAACCATTTGCTTGTATTACAAATCAAGTCAAATGAAGTTCCATTTCTGCAAATCTACAATTTTTAAATTTCCATCAACACTTGTTCTTTACGGTCTTTCACATTCTGGAACAACCAGACACTTTAAGACAAAGGTACTTATCTTAAAGATATTGGAAATTATGTTTAAGCTGACACATCACAGAACATAATTAGTATTGATGTAAAAAGGTTTGTTACAATTATAATTTTGTTGAGCCCAAATTTTATATTTGTCTTAATCTTAAACATCATATGGAAGTAATCTTAGCTTATCTTTTCAGTAAACTAATATATGGCATTTAAGAAATTCAGATAAACTAATCTCTTTATGATAAAACAAATCCGACCCCTTCAAAAACTAAAATTATACTTGTATTATACTGTACACTGATAAAATAAGGCAAAGACATAGAGCTGTTTTTTAAATCAGGTTATCAAATTAGTCTGACTTGTGTAAGCATTCACTTTAATAATGTAAACTTGTTTTCTAAGGGAGAAAAGTCTTCTGAATTCAGCAGTTTTAATGAGAAAGGTCTTTTCCTAAGAGGGTAACATTAAAATGATTAGAATTTTATTTATTTTATTGGAATTTGGAAAATATTAGATTTATTTACATGCTTATTAGTCTTTATAAACTAATCAGAAGCAGAGTTCCTTTATTTTAATTTACTATTATGCTCCGGAGGTAGAAAAATATTTTGCCCACACACAGTGATTTTTTTTTTCAAGTACAGAGACACAGACGGATAAAGAACTTAGAGCATAAGTTCCACGGCCTTAGCTACAGATCAAAAGTAAACACTAGAACACAAAAATCTCACTGTTCCAGATCTCAAAAGACTTGCTTTTCCACTGGGCACAAAAATATTGTTCTGATTTGATCTCACAAATAGGAAAACAACAAACAAATGAAAAACAACAAACAAATGTCCAGTCATCTTTCGCCTGAGCAAGACTAGATTCCAGTTCTTCCAGACAGATCACTAAGTGGTCAGACCATAAAACCAGATTACAACCATTGCTGCCACCAATGGAGATAACTTGGTTGTGTGCCAACCAAAACCCCAAACAAACTTGGCAAAGAATCAGAAACAAAAAGCACAGAGTAGGAAAACAAAAACTTCAGAGAATACCAAGTGAGTGAAGGTAAAGTTTTACTGCCACTTGGGTTATATTCCAGGAGCCAAGAAAAGCTGTGTCTGGGCTTCCAGTCCGTGAGATGTACTTTGTGAACAATGCAGTCCACTTCGATATTTTACTGGGACCTCCATATTGTCAAAGCATAATTTACAAAAAAAAAAAACCTTTTACTCAAATACAGAATGACTAGATGCCAAAGATTTGTTGAATTCATTAATTAGGAAACCACAGGATAAAGCTTGTTCATGAAACATAATTTTTGTAGTATTTTTTAGCTTAGCAGTGATTATAGCAATGTTTCATCTGTTTCTTTTCTACTTGTTCAAACTTTATTTGAAAACTCAAGGTAATTACTAAAGATTGAACCCTAATTATGAATCTCCTAGGACCTATTAATGAGGCATAATAATCCACTTGGAGTCTACATTGAATAACTGCTATGCTATTTGAGATGTTTAGTTTTTTATAATTTTTCTTTCGTCTTTCTTGCTCTTAGTTGCCAAATCTTGCTTTTGTCATTATGCCAACCTTTTATTTCTTTTTTATGATTTTAGAAATCAAATCTCAGGCTTTGTTTAAAAATACTCCAAGCTGAGAATTACTGGGTGTAAGTGAAGTCTTGAGAGGATCCTGTGTGCATGAAGTGTGTGCACTTCAATTCAAAGACCTCGTGACGTCCTTGAGGGCTGATTACTGGTCGTTTAAACTGCCTAGTTCTGACCTCTTTTCCAAGTAGGAGTAATGGATGAGGAATATCTAGTGGGCTGGTAGTTCCAGAGGCTAGAGAAGTCATTATAAAGTAGACAGGATATTATTTTATTCATCTCATTTGATACCTACATCCCTTCCACTACATCACTACAGAAGTAGTGATGGCCATCTAGTTTTTTATATGGTCCAGGGCAGTTAAAGTTATTTTAAAAAGAAAAGAGAGAAATAAAAAAAACTTAAAGCAAACTGAGTAGTCATTTGATTCCATTGCTTAAAGCATCTGTGTGCTATTGTGGAGAACTAGTGGACTCCCACAAATTGCTTTGTAGCAGGACAATATTTTCTTTCTGGCTGATGACAGTCATCTGCGGTGCCTTGTTAAACAGCATCGCCGCCATTTGACAGCATTTCTTGGTTGGGTGCAGAGTGGACAATACTGAGAGAATACCTATTATTGTCTAGCCATAATATTAACCTCTTTTTTTCCTAAGAAGAATGTATTTCGAATATGAAGGCAAGCTTAAGTACTGAAAACTATTTTGTCCTCTAATCTGACTTGAAAAGCATCTCCTTCCTGATGTGGCCCTTCTTCTTGCTACATCCTGATTGTGGTTTTAATTTTTTTTAAAAAATGGTTGCACTAGTGGGAAGTGAGCCAGTTAAACTGCAAATGGGGTGAGAGGTTGGTTTTCTAACCAAATAAACTTGGTGGCTCAAATTTTTAAAAAGAGTTATTAA
>NW_006430735.1:5174586-5180533 GCF_000325575.1 Pteropus alecto
TTTTAATCTTGATTTAGCATAAACCTCATTTGCTTTTCTTAGCTCTACTGTTTAAAGCAGTCAATCAATTCTTTGTCATTCTCTGCCTTCTTTCATTTTTATGCCTTGTTTGGATGGTTTATAGAGTCTAGCTCAGAAATATAATGTAAGCCATGAATGTGAACCACGTAATTTAAAATTTTCTTATGTTAACAACAATGAAAAAAAGTGAAATTAATTATAATATATTGAACTACGCAGGATTAGATTGATGGTGCTATTGCCTGAATAAGCTATCCATTTTCTAAGCCAACTTCTTTCATTTCTAATAAAATCAGAGGAAATCTATAACTAGTGAGTAATATGAAGAAGACTTATCTATGGCCAGATCACCTTGAGTCACTAGAGAATAAAGACTATCTACATATCTTTTAAATAGAAAATTGCTGGCATATATGTAGATGTTCAGTAAATATTGCAGCAATTAATCATTAGCAAATTAGGACTGTCAGCTGTCCCCAGTTAACTGAGAATAAAAACATCACATCTTTTTCTTCTTTTTCAATTGGTAGGAGGGGAATGGGAAAAGAAAAAATGATGTTTAGCAATAATCTAGTGACTCCACATTGGGGAAACACAGAGCCAAAGTCTTAGTGCAGTTCTGTGTTAAAGTAGTCTATGACAGTTAGTTACTATTAAAAGCAACTTCTGTATTTGAAAGCAAGCGCCAGGTTCTTGTTACAGTGACAGTACAAGCTATTGCCTCTTGATGGTGCCACACATTTAAAAATCCCTTCTTAGAATTGAGAGATGTGTGCTGGGAATCTTTCTTAGCATAGTTTAGCATCCTTGGGCTAAATGCTGAAAATATAAAAGGTAATTTGGACTAAGGCGGCCTTGTATGCTACCATGTTGGAAAACGTCTCATGCTTTTCTAAAAATGATAAATCAGTACATGAAGACTCGTTATTAAATAAGAAATAAAGCTCATAAATAAAAATCATAGAAAAACATACAAGCTGGATGAATATTCCAAATGTAGTTATATCTATACCAACAGGTACATGGGAGTGGGGTGATGAGGGAGGACGATTGCTGCTTCATAGAAAAAGTGATCCCCATCCTTATTTGTCAAATTAGTATCAATAGATCAAAAGCTATTTATGATCTGCCTTTTAAAACTTTCTCATCAAATAATAAGTTTACGACTGTGCTGGCTAATTCTTACAATGAGAATTTTTCTTTCTCGGTTTTAGAAAAGTTTATGGGAATATTTGAAGAATATTTTTAAAATTTGAGATTTTTTAAAGTCCAAAACAAGTGTTGTAATATAAATATATTCATCACTTGTTCAACAGAAGAATTCTGATACAGCCATCTCAATATATAGGTTAAGACCAAGTAGAAGGCATTTTTTTTAAGTTATTAATCTTTTTGTTTTGAGGTGATTATAGATTCACATGCAATTATAAGAAATAATTCAGAATCTGTGTAGCCAGTTTCTTCCAGTGGTAGCACCTTGCAGACTGTAATACAATATCACAACCAGGATATTGATATTGTTACAGTCAAGATACGGAACAGATCTAACACCACAGGGTGTCAAGATCCTCTGGAACTCAGTTTCTCCTGTTGCCCTTTTATAGCTACGCCCACTTTTCTCCTACCCTCATCTCCTCCTTGACTCCCTGGCAACTGCTCATCTGTTCTTCATTGCTATAATATTGTCATTTCAAGAATATTACATAAATATAATCACCTGCTATGTAACCTTTTTAGTTTGGCTTTTTCCACTGTGTGTAATTCTCTGCAAATTGAGCCAGGTTGTTGCATGTTGATGCCTCTACTTCAGCTCCAAGTCTGGGATATACATGGCAAAGGAAATCTCAGGGGACTCATGTCTGTGTTTTTCCTTGGATCCTAGTTCCTAGTTGATCTGCTGCCTTTTCTCCACATTTCAGAGTCTTCTTATGTTTGTTTTATATACTGTAAAATGTTTAGGGTTCTTAGTTGTTACTTAGTGAGACAAATAGAGAAAAGTACTTCCGCCAGCTCTTCAGAAGCAGAAGTCAGTGAGATTAGTTTTTCAGAGTTCAAAACAGCCAAGTATTTAGCTTTGGTGAAGTCTAATTGACTGCAAGGGAGCTTGTTCTGTTGAAGAATTTCGGTTTGGAAAAAATGATGTTTCTCACTCAAAATTCCTAAAACCATAACCTAGCTCTGAGATTGTAAATTAGATTTCAAGAAAAGACAATTTTGAGAAAATGCTAAGTAGAATTAAGAGGAGCAAGTTTCACAGACATTATTTTTCATTTTGATTATAGAAAACCAGCTGGAATTTTGAAACTCTGTCTTTCCTATCATATCATAAAGTTGTTCTGGGAGAAAGAAAAATGTAGTTACTTTTCTAACATCTCGAATATAGAAAGAAGACATGTCATTCCTTATTTTGCATTTCTATACATAAAATTCTCTGGTATGCTTTTTAAAATTTTAACACATAGTATTTCTCATGTGATATATGTCTCGTAAATAATTGCATCACAATACTTTCAGTTGATAAGTGATAGTCTGTGTTCTTTTTTTTACATATAAACTTTCCTAATTTTTTTACTTTACCAACTTCTTTATGCATAAAAAAGAATTCTTTGTATTTTTTAGGATAGATTTTTCAAATGTGAAGTTTTAGTTTGAGGTCTTGGTACCTCTCATGCAGTGGTTTTTATTGAACACAATAAAATATTACATAAAATTCTAAAAATATTTTAATAGATTGTGTTTTACAGACTATGGTCTTTCAGGGGAAACAAACAAAAAGATCGTCTGGAACTTAGTTAAGCTTAAGTGAAAATGTAAAAAACTGATAGTACTATTGGACGTTTGTCATGTTTTCTTTAATGATGGGGAACAATAGCATAATTTTTTTAACAGAAGAAACTCAGGCACCTTGTAGATTTTCTTATGAAACACCATCCATGTAAGAGGAAAACTATCTGGAATATTTTTCTTAGACACTATGTGGAAATTATGATTACATCAATCACAGGAATTTCCTTCTTTACAGCCAGTGTTTTTCAATGTATAGGAAAAAGTACATTATTTTCATAATATTTTTCAAATAATACATTTTAATATTTTAAGAATAGTTCACCTCAACTCTGATATTTTATAAAAGTAAAACTTCATAACCTTCATGTCTTCCAGTCAATTTTAAATGGCAAAGTGATGCAAAAAGACATCAGGAAAAGGACTAAAATATAAATGGCCCTAGTTAAATGGACATTGTGATCAGAGATTAACTTGACTGCCTGACAAATGCAAGTAATAACTAGAGATGGAAAAAGCAAGTTGAGAAAACATTCTTGGATTAGAAAGTAATAGGGTTAATTCAATCAAGTGATAGTATTTAAGGACATATTTGGTGTAAATTAAAATAAAAATAATCATTACTGCAGCATATATACATATTATATATAATTGTATATCATATATCATAACAATATATATTATTAAATTATTAAATATGTTAATTATAAATTTTAATGAACGTGTTAATAATTAAATACATACTTATTTTATATTCACATATATATTTTAAAACAAGTTCCTTCTAAAATAGGGAACAGCTAGAAATAGTAATAAAGGTAAGGAGGTTTAAGGGAGATATTGACACAGCAATGAGTAATAGTAATCTTTCAAAAAAATGATTAGGAGTGTGAATTATTGATTTATGAAGTGAGATTAAAAAAATTGAATGTCTCTGAGTATGAGCAAAGGCAGGATATGATAAAGTTCTCAGGTATTTGAATGATGTGTGCACCCACTGGTGATCTCTGCAATTTAAGGTGGAGCCAGGGACAATGCAACAGAAATCTGGGTTTTATGTCAAGGGGAAAGTGTGTGCTCTTGATAGAAGAATGGATTTTTTTGAGGATACTTCTTTCTAGAAACTACTGTGCTAGACTTAATGTACTGTAGGTAATATTTGTTGCTCAGTGTTGGAGGGGATGGAAGAACTCAATGCCAGTGAGAGACTGGAAAGAGTCCTTCTTCCCTGGGTTGTTATGGTGACTAAGCAGTGCTCTCTTGCCAGAGGCTCAGGCACTTGATCCACCAACGGAGGGAATTTGGGGCAATGAAGGATTTTTCTCTCCTTCCAAACTGGCAGAGGACCCTCATAGATTTGTGAATTTTTCAGGGAGACATTTTACTGCATAATATTTTTCCTATATTTTCTTTCTCTTAAAGCAATTGAGTTTGGTTTTTAGGTTTGCTTGTTAATCAGTATTAGAGTTAGTTCCCCAGGACCCACAAGACAATTACATATTTTCGTTTCAAATTTTTGATGGTAACCATCTCTAATTGTGGTTAACAAACACTGAGCATCTTATATGTTACAGGAACCAACTGTAGACTTTACAGTGTAAAGTGTATAAAATGTCTTCACACACATTCCCTTACTAAATTCTCCCAAGAACCCTAGGGAAGGCTGATCTTATCATCTGTTTTACAAACCACATAATAGAGACTTGGAAGGTTGAACTTGATAAAAACTTTTGTGTTATAGGTCTGGTAAGTGCCAGAACTTTAAATCTATATTCATGTTCTTTCCATGTAATCCAACTTAGACACTTAGAGATTCCGCTCTGAATGTCCAGTGGTTCTGTGGGAGAGAGAAGTCACTTTACCCTCCAGTCATTAAAGCATAAGGTTACCGAGAGCAGCACCGAGCTTCCTTCATAGAGTCCTGATGATATCTTTATTTCAAAGCACTTCTCCTATTTCTGGTCACTTTACTCCTAATTTTTTTGGAGAAGTGGGAGGTGCCCCTTTTCTTACCGGGTACCCGATTGGCACAAAGGGAGGATACACTGTTCCAGATTGCAAAGGGCTGGGAATGATGGGGAGCGAAGTGTCAAGCATTGTTAACTTCTTTGAGCTAGAGAATGGGGGCTGGGAGCTGTGAAGGAAAGTAGAAAAGTAGAAGGGTAGATCTATAGAGTAATGTGATAAGGATAATTTAATGTTTCTTTGCGGGAGGAAGGAGGAGAGTTGAGTACATTTTAAGACAGAGATAAAGGAGTCAACAGAGAGGAAATAAGAATGTGGGGAAGGGAGAATTGGGATATCCCACAAGGATAGTGAGAGGCAGTATGGGTGCAATGGTGCAGGCAAAGGGCTTAGCCTGAGGTACTCTTCTTAGATAAAAGCTAGCATATTGTGTTTACTTTGTCCCAGACATCATTCTGAGTGCCAGCCATATGCGTGTGTGTATTTCATCCTCACTACCACCTTATAAGCTAGATACATGAGGGACTAAAACTCAGAGAAGCCGAATGACTTGCCCAAGGCCACACAAGTAGCTACAGAACTAGGATCAAACCCAAGCCGTCTGGCTGCACAGTTCCAGAGTTCATGCTCTTACCTACTATGGCACATTGAAGAAAGGGGGAGTAGACAGATAAAGCTCGGCACAGGAGGGAAGTTTAGGGAGCTTAAGCAGGATGGCCTCCATCTCTTAGGCAGTGTGTTTGTGTATTTGAGCGCATTGAGTATATTTGAGAAGTGAGGACTGAAAAATCGTTGAGTGGTAAATGTCCTAGTTACTTCATATGTCTTACTATCCCTCTCCCTATCCATTACTATGGAGGGGAAATGCATGTATATGATACAATATCCTAATAGTAATCTGCACAAAACCAATATTTATCGATCAGTTAGTAGCTGCTACATTATTAGTAACTCTCCACATAACTTTCAGTCACCTCCAGAACAGATAGGCACACAAAGCCATCACTCTTTCATTTGTTAGACAGATGTACCTCTTCCCGCTCAACCCTTATGGGGCACAGGTGTACATCTATTAAACTAAAGGTGGCAGAATAAAGTGCTCTCTTGACTATGAGCCTGAAGGTTGACTTTCCGGCCAGACTAAAAATAATTAAAATAAATAAAATAAAATAAAATA
>NW_006430735.1:5181233-5244241 GCF_000325575.1 Pteropus alecto
AAATATTCTTAACCAGACATTAAACTCACTTCCATAAAAATAATTTGTAAAACCAAACAATAAAAACTCCTTACTTATATATACAATTTTTTAATCAGATCGCTTTTACTAAACTGATAAAAACAGGAAAGGGAAGGGAAGGGAGGGGAAGGGAAGGGAGAGGAGAGGGGAGGAGGGAAAAAAGTTTCAGAACCTCAAAACAACATAAGTCTATCTATCTCTCTTTCACACTCCTTGGTCAGTATGGGTTGAATGAGGCCTCTGCTTCACAATTCCTTACTTGGGGTTTAGTCTGATGGAGCCAGCATCATCTGAAGTGTCACTCTGCCATAGCAAAGCAAGATGTGTGATGAATCGTGCACTGGCTGTTCAAATAGAAGTGACACACGTCGCTTCTCACATTTCATTAGCCAGTGCAAGTTTGACAGTCATGTCTAATTTTGGGGTACGGAAGAGAAGAACCATTTACCCTGTCCAGAAAGAGAACTGATCGTAGTAGCCTAGGTTACTTCCCCAAGGGATTTATCCCTAAAAACAAATAGACTCACATAAAAGATTTTTAGCCACTGCCACTGTGTTTTCTCCAGATGGTCCTACCTAATTAAGACATCGGAATTTGTAGAATCCTGCAAATTCTGCTTACTTGCTGTCAGCCCCAGCTCTTCTCATTCTGCCACCCACTTTTAGACCAGGTCTCTGATTCTCGTTGGTGCACCCAATGAGTTTATTCCAAAAGTTTGTTTAGGGCTGTTGGGATCTCTTGAGTCCTGATATAAGGAGAAAGAAAGTTGGCCAGTTTCTCTACATATACCTTGTTGCTCTTCCTCCAAAGAGCTGCATCTCTCTAGCCTCATAGCAGTTGTTGACCCCTGAGCGTACTGTGATATTTCATGACCCTATGCCTTTGCTGATGTGGCTCCTTTACAGATATGCCCTGCCTTTCCCACTGTCCAGCAGAACACACAAACTTGAAGACTCAATTCAAATTTGTTTTTCTGTAATTTGTGTGTGTCTTCCCCATATGCAAATCCTTACATTTTCTGTAAACCTCTGCTATCACTGTTTTCTTTAACTGATTCCTTATTTGTGCCTTCTGTTAAAGTTTTGAGACTAGAGAAGCTATCTTTTTACATCTCTGTATCCACAGTACATTACTAGGCAGCAAGTAACTTAAAAGATCTTTGTTGAAGTGAAGATTATGGAACTATAGAATCTCTAGGGTTAACAGTAGAGAAAAGTAAAGTCATGCTTACCGGTTACAACCGGTCTTCTTAAGAAAAAACAAGCTTCTTTCAATTGAATCATTTCTAATCATTAAAAGTTGATCCTTTGTTTATGTAACAAATGACCTAACATATTTAATTATAACAGAAGAATTTTTAAGGTTTCACTTGTGCTGAAAAATCAGCAATTCGTTTTCTTCTAAATTTATTTCTGCATTATATTTATAGTCCTATGGCCTAGACTGGCTGCAGTTGATTATGAGGAAGCATGATGGGTTTAGGAGATGGATGAGGTACCAGACTGAGGGCTGTGAACTGCAATGGAACAATGCCAGACTCATTCTCTGAAAAAGAAAGCTCTGAGGTTAAAAAACATACCTACAATCAGCCCACAACTTTTTTTTTAACCTCTGAGAGAAAGAATTACACACTGTTTTCTTTGGGCATATTTCTTAAGATCTCATGTCCCCTTCAAAGCTTTCTTTGATATATGTGGTATATGGAGATGGAAGAAAGGGAAAATAGTGAGAAAACAGTTAAAATGTATTTGAAATAATTTGATTCAAAGAGAACTACTCTCTAAACCCTTATCAACAATGTGTTGGACCATGTGGATGTTTAGGTCCTGTACTGGTGGCTTTTCAGGAGAAAATGTAGAATGTCGGTTTGGAAAGGTGGTACAAATTGGAAATCTCAAAGAGGGTAGCCTCCCAACTCAGCAGACAGCCAGAAAAAGTACCAAAGAAAATTGAGTTTCAGGCAGTTTCCCAGTTTGTGCTTGATGGTCTAGTATAATTATTAATAGTACCGTATTTGGTTCTTAACATGTTTTGGTTGAACGGTCGCCCTGGTTTTAGGTCACACAGTGTGGAGAATATTGGTGTCGTGACTGGGAAGGAACAAGAATCTGGAGTGAAGAGGGCTCAAGGAAGAATTATTTTCTAAGGATAAATTCTGTTCAGGGTTTTCCTTAAAAGGCTCTTATAGTGCTTCCTGAAATGCCTTGCAGACTTTCTTCTGACGCGTTTCGCATCATCAGTTTATTTTTCTTTGGTGCTGCTTTTATGGGGCCAGTGCACCTCAGTGTGGCCTGGATTTCTTTTAGACTTGTGGGCAGCAGTAGTGTGTGTGTGTGTGTGTGTTTCCAGCCTAGACAGATTGGCTGTGAAAGGGGTGATAAGAATAGAGAGAAGCACATACCAGTAGACCAAACTTCCTGTGCACAAGCCTTTGAATGCTGCATTTCACTCTCTGAAATAGCATTCATCTTAAGGCTGGGATCATTTATTCCCTCTGGAATTAAGCAATAGCACTGGCAGCAAAAGAAACTATTTTAGGAAAGAGATGTGGGAAGAATTTTGCTATGTATTATAGGCTAGGCAGAAGTAACTTTCATGCTTTTGAAGACCACACTGCCTTGCTAAATGGAAACTGACAACTTTCAGATAATTCCAAATGTAATTAATGTCCAGGCTGATGTATACGCACTAATCTAGAAAGATTAGTAAAGACTGAGTTTAGATGCTTCAACAGAATTCGCCTAAAGTGTAGAAAGAGCACTTTTCTTTTTAGAGATTAGCCTCTAATGCAGACACTATTGAGAAGTAAAATATAGCATCTCGTTCTTGTCCCTCTCCTCACATATGCCCTTTCAGGTTGTCTTTGCATATTCCTATGTAGACTTTTCTAGATTGTTGGAGAAGTTTAAAATAAGGCAATGAAGGCTGAGTCCCCCTACCCCCTCCCCGTGAAGCTGAGGTGGGTAGGGCTTGGCAGCTAGTGGCAGCTGAGGAGATAAATAAGCGCTAGAGTTCCTGGATGGACAGGGTGCAGAAGCGTCTGGGGTGAGGTTGTGCGACTGTGAGTGCCTGTTGTGGGAAGAGGCCATGAGGACAGAGCTGCAGCTGGAGTCCAGAAGATCAGGGAGCGAAAGGGAGGTGGGGGCTTATAGGAACCAATTTAATAGTCCTTTTGATCAAGCTATTGCTTTTTTTGGTGGGGGAGGGAGAAGTAATTTAGAAGAGAGATAAAAGTCTGATACAACTTAACTTCTGTCTCGTCATTTAATGAATGTATTTAATGGGAACAAGGGTATGTTGGTCTGTTCCTATTTGATTTTTCTGTTTGATACTCCTTTGATAATAAAGAGCAAACTGCCCTCAGAATGTTGTCTTTACAAATTTGCTGCAATTAGAAATGGAAAACTGTGGCCCAGTGCTGTTTTTCAAGTTTTTCTATTTTGTTACTGATAACCAGTTTGGAAAATGTTTTTCTCTGGAAGGATTTTGAATTGTCATTTAACTTTTTTTCTTTTCACTTTGGCATTGGAATTAAGAGGTGAAGATGTTGATATTCCCCAACCCAAACATTGCTGTCTAGGCTTATGATAAGCATTTTGTAAGTTATAACCCGTTGTTCACAAATATATAGTAAATTGGCTGAAAAGACAAGAATCATATATATCTATCTATTTTATATGGGGAGCTTGGCGAAGTGTCGGTACCATTATGACATCAGTGGCCCTATATGTTGATCTTATTTTCCAGCTAAATGAATCAAAGATGTGATGATCTCAGAATTTGAAATACAATAATGTCTATCTGGAAATGACATGAAATGTTCTTCATTTTCATGCAACATTCCCACTTTGTCATTTTAATTACTCATGTAAGAAATTGGTGGAAAATACCTTTACATGGTGATGAGACATAAAGAGTTTTGAAGCGTTTTAAGAAAAAGAAATCGAAGATCTAGTTATGCCTTTTAAATTAAAAGATTCTTTAAGTAACATTTTTCTTTGTCTGTGTCTAACAGTAGAATGATATTTCTATAGGAAGTTAGAGAGTTCATTTTAAGGGCAAATATTAAATGTATAGTGATGAAAGAGCTAGATATTGTTGAAAGTAGATAGCCAGAGGCAGGGAAAAGGGAGTGAATATTTTAAAAAATGGAAATTAAAAAAGCCTTTGAAGTGGTTGGAGAATTGATAAGTCAAGGAAAGGCTTACTGAGTGCTGCTTTCTGCTAGGATTGGCCCTGGGATATAAAAATAAGGAGGGCAGCCAGAATAGAGATTGGGAGGATAAGCAGGCATTGTTAACCCAGGTGTCATCTGGACTTTTCAATATATCTATCAAAGATGATGGAAAATCATAACGAGCCAAGCGTCTCTGTGTTTATGTGTGAGATGAAATCACCAGTGGTCTCAGCCTCTTCAGTCTTTTTATTAGGAGTTGTCTCCATTCTCATAAACTCACTGACCTTCTCCTCCCCTCTGTGTTCTAGGAGAGACAGCGTCTGGAGACGATCCTCAGCCTTTGTGCTGAATACACAAAGTCTGACAGTCACTTGTCTACTGGCACCACCGTGGCAGATGTGCAGAAAATCAATAAGGAACTTGAGAAGCTGCAGCTCTCTGATGAGGAGTCTGTGTTTGAAGAGGCCCTGGTGAGCCCTGATGTCAGATACAGGTGCCACCAGAAAGGCTCTGTCCATGATGCGGACTTGGCTGTCTTCGGGAACGTCAGTCAGAGCAATGCCAGCTTCCTTTCCCCCAGGAGCGTCAGAAATGAGGAACTGCTCAGGGACCTCACCAGGAATCCCCCACCACCCTCCTCTGCCTTTCCGAAAGCTTCCAACGAGTCCACTTACTTAAGTATACTACCAAAGGTAAAGATGGCAGAGCACAGAGACTGGGATGGAAGGCCTGGGACTATGTACCTACATTACCCTAGAGACTAGAGGCTTTATCATGCTTGTTTTCTAAAATGTTTTCAGTGAAGCTTCAATTTAAGAGGTAATTAGCAAGCTGCAGCAAATTAGTGTTTACTATAAAGTAACAAATTTTCACTGTAAAAAAAATGTAGCTGTACAGAAAAGGAGAAAAACACGTTTCTCTTCATCTTGTCCCCTCCCAGTTGTACATCTGAAAGATAAACATTTAAAGTGTTTTACATGCTTTCCTAATATTTCTGTGCATATTCAGCCATATATTATAGCCATAGACACACATACATACAAACATAGTGTTCTGCACTTTTTTCACCCCTCGCTAAATGTCTTGAGCATCTTTGCATATTAGTACACACAGCTTTACTTCATTCATTCTAACGGGGCATATGTGTTCTATTGTTTGGAAATGCTATTTAAGTTATTTCCAGTTTTTCGATGATAAAATCTACATGCGGCAAATATTCTAGGTATGTATATATTTGCACAATTGTGCAAATGTTATTTGTAGGATCACTTACTAAAAGTGTGATTGCTCGATCAGAGTTTGTATATTATTCATTTTAATCGATATTTCCAAATTATACTTTCGAAATTTATACTAATCGAAATTTATACCAAATTACACTAATCGAAATTTCCAGGTTACACTTTCACTAACGGTTTATTTTATGAGAGCACTTTGTTCTCCATAAACTTACCAAGGTTGTGTATTATCAGAAGATTTCAATTTGCTAAGTTAATAGGTATTTTAATTTGCTTGTCTTTAATTATTCATGAAATTGGACATCTTTTCATATTTTTAGTTGTTAATTTGTATTTTAACCCACTTATTCATCTTCTTCACACATTTTTTTAAAAAATGTCTTCTTTTTACTAAGTAATAACTATTTGTGGTAAGGAAGTTAATCTTTCATCATGAGTGGTCTCTTTGACGTTTGACTATAACTTTTTTTGAACGTATAAGAGTTTAAGATTTATATGTCATTATAATTATTATTTAGGTATCTGTTTACTGATTTAAAAATATCTTCCAAATTTGAGGATTTTTAAAATGGAGTTCAAAGAAAATCTTGATGTTATTTTTTTTAACACAGGTTAAGAGCATTTTTTTTTATTGAATTAAAAAAGATTTTCCCTACCAGTTTTCTAGAAAGACTTTAAGAGCACATATGATAAAAGATATTAAAAGATATAAATTTTATTATAATAAAATTAGGAATAGTAAATAACAGGGGAAAGTAGATACCAGAAAAACAGGTATCATAATCACGAGAACTTATTTATTTAAGGATAAATAAGGACAAATAGGACAAATAAGGACAAATATCCTTATTTATTTAAGGATAGGACAAATTAATGAATTTATTTAAGCATCTCTGACCATTAAGTTCAACTCCGAGATTCTTGGCAATCATGACCAATGAACCAAAAATAAAAAAGATTTGTTAATTATGTTTTTGTTATAAGAGAAGGACACATACTGATTCTTTAAGAGAAAGACTTTATCACAGTGCTAACTTCTGGAGGTAATTTATGACGTGGGGTACTGTTGAGGGGAGTTTGTGTGTTTGTTTTTATTCTTGTTTGGCTGCAGCAAGACTTTTTCTTATTGAACAAAGTTGAATGTTCCTGGTCAGAAGTCCTTTGCTACCCATTGACTTCTCCCATCATATGCATCAAGGCTCTGGACTGTTTAATCTCTTCTTTCTTCTAATGAGCACATTTACCTTACTAATTCTCAGTGGAGAGCAATTCTGAATAGGACATCTGTCTCTATTGCCAGAAAGATGCAACTGTTAGAAACTAGGATGGGTGGCAACAGAAAGAATCTAACTATGGGCGGTGAACACGCAATGCAATGTATATATGTATGCCTTACTGTTGAATCGTATGCTTGAAACTTACTGGATTTCATTAACCAATGTCTCCATAATAGAGGGGGGTGGGCGGTGAAGGGAGGAAGGAAGGAAAGGGAAGGAAGGAAGGAAGGAAGGAAGGAGCGGAGGAAAGGAGGGAGAAAACAAGTGTGATGGTACCCTTCGTTGATGACATAGGCAATACACAGTAAAAAATACTTTGGAATTCAGAGGAAGGAAACTAGGATGGGGTAGAGCCAAGAGTTGTTATTCAGGCAAAGTAAATAGCCCATCATTTCAATATTTGACCTGTTATAATCAGACATTGGTTTTCCACAGAAATTCTTTACTACTTTTTTTTTTTTTTTAATCTTAAATCCTTTCACATTTCTTCCTTCATGGAGATCTGCCAGATGTAAAGATGGTGAACTGTGTGCTTTCTCTAAGGACTATCTTTTTGGAGACAGGTTTCTTCCTGAAGAAGGCTGTGACAAGAAAGCTGTTGGTGTGTAAATGAGCAGATCATGACAGATGTTTTTCATTGCTCAATTGTGTTTTTGTGGAATAGGAGGCCTCTGAAGCTTGGAGCAGCATCCTTGTGGTAAGAGATATAATTCTGTGCCTCCTTGAGAGACAGTAAACATCAAGGGCACCTCTCCTTACCACACTGCAGCTCAAACAGATGGCAAGTGAGAGGACGATGGGTTCCAGGAATGAGCTTTTCATTTTTTTACTTTGTGAGGGCAGACATATGTTACCTTGAGACAGCTGATAGAGAATCTTTTTTTTAAATCCTGACTATTTATTCTAGATGCTCTTCTTTGAGTAATCTGCTCACTGAATTATTTACTTCACAAAGTACAATGAAGTAAATCAATTTAAGGGGCAGTAGAGAAGAAAGGAATGTGAAAAACACTCAGCAGATTTATGAAACAAAGATTTAATGATATTTAGGAAACCAGAGATTTACTTTTCTGGAACTTGCTTTACCTAACACTTAAAGATGCAGATAACCTTGGAAATATGTTAATTTGAATTAGCTTTTGTCAATCTGTCTACCATCACCTGAGGTGAAAGCTGAGACTAGCTCACTCTTCTCTTTTTTTCCTGCAGTTTTATCGAGATATAATTGACATACAGCACTGCATAAGTTTAAGGTGTACGGTGTAGTGACTGGACTTACATATATCGTAGAATGATTACCACAGTCATCTTAGTTAACACTCATTATCTTATATAGTTACAAAAAAATGCTTTCTCCTAGAGATGAGAACTTTTTCACTCTTCTCTTTCTGAATAATCATTCTATCTACATTGCAAAGCCCTCACATGTGGAACCTCCTCTGGCTGCAAGAGGTTTCTAAGAAGAGATCTACAAAAAAGAGGGCAGATGGAAAGCATCTTGACCCTTCTCTACTGTCTCTTCCCTTTCTCTGTGTGAATCAAGTTACCTCAAAGATGGCATATTTGGGAATGCACATCTATGTAATGGGCTTATTAAAACGTCACTCTCAGTGGGATTCTATCCATTACAATAAAAAAAAAAAACTTTCAGATAGATTAAAATTAAAGTTTTCTCTGTCACCGTAAAACTAAAGCTATTTTAGTGGCCACCACACCCTTGGCTCCCTTTTGGCTTTCTTTATTTGAACACAAATAAGTTTATAATATCCTCACCCCATTCTATCACAAACTGGAGCTTTAGAATGCCTTTTGAAGACGTCGCTTTTATAAATAACAGTAAAAAACAGTCATTTCTTAGGTAGCATTCATTGCTACAAACAGCATCTCAAGTTACCGATTATTAAATATATCTATTGCGATAAATTTTCTCAAAACTTTGAGTTACACGGATACTTATAGTTGCCACTATTACCTATCTTTATACTTTTGTAGATTGTTCAGGTTTTGTTTTCTCTTAATGCTTTACTTCCACTAGTGAGAGAGATATTTTTAAACCATGTTGGAAGTTGAAACCTAATATGAAATGTTGACCCAACAGGATACCAGTCTTCTTGAGTCTTTCCTGTTAAGATTACTCGTCAAAAAAAAAGGAATGCCGTATTACGGGCATTCCTTAGGCCCTAAAACAGGCACCTAAATATTAGGATAATGGTATTCATTGTCTATGATAAAATGGTCAGCAGTTGTTTTATTAGTTGATTAGATACAGATTTTAGGTGACAATTAAAAAGCTAAATGTCAAAGCTTGGGAGGCCTGCATATCTTTGTTCTAATCATCTTGAGATACTTGTGACTTCTCAATTGTTTGATCTCCTTAAGGGGCAGCAAAGTAGGGTGAAAAATAAAGAATATGAATAAGGAATAAAAAATACAACATGATACTTATCTTCTTAAAGTTATTTTCAGGATTGTTAAATAAATTAAATGAACTTAGGGAAGTATACTAAATTTTAGTGTGTTTTTTGGTTAATTTAAATATTCCTTTTAATGATTAGCGAGTAATCTTCAACAATTTACTTACCTGAGCTGCTGTTTTCAATTACCAATTGTGAAATTGTATAATCATTGACTTACTGATGCAAAGAAATTACTTCTTTTTCAAAGAGATAAAACTTAGATATACCAGCATCTATTGACATATATAAAGACTGGTCTTGGCCTGATAATTAATCTGAAATTCTTGAAAAAAGAGGCTATTTTCGATTCATTGTATTCTCTTTTTCAAATCAGAGGCAGTCACATTTTGGCTGTGTGTATGATCAAAAATCCTTTCTTTCCTGGGCTTCTGTCTTATTTCATGTCACAAAAGGCCACTGGTCCAGTTAGTGTCTTAAACATCGTATAGGAAGAAAGTCCTTTATAGGATAAAGATGGTAAGTAGTATGCTAACACAAAAAGTGAAACATGAATTAATTTAATATTAAGTGTGTAATTTTAAGTCATTTTGGAGGTCACCAAAGTAATTAAGCCTGTTTTGTCCTGGTCATTAATTTTGTGGAGCATTTCAGTGAGATTGGCCCAAGTGTGATGTGTCCTTGCTTTTTTCCACTTTGTGTTGGAAAGGAAATAAGCATGAAACCTCATTTGCAGCTAACCCTACCAATGAGACCCAACAGTCTGGCTACAGATTCCACAGACTGTTGTAGGTGTGCTCAAGATGGGAAATATATGTAGCTTGTAAAGAAGGTAACAACAAGCCCCAGAAAGCCCCAAAGATGTCAAAGTCTTGTCTAGATTCTAGTTTTCTGCTGTGCTGAACTGTCTCTATAACCTTAGAACAGTTACTACAATTTTTTTTCTTTAAAAAAAGTTTTTGATTGTGGAACATTTTTTTCAACATTTTTTTTTTATTTTTCAATTACAGTTGACATACAATATTGTATTAGTTTTAAATGTACAACATAATGATTAGATATTTATGTAACTTTCAAATTGGTCACCTTGATAAATTTAGTTCCCATCTGACACCAGATATAGTTATTACAGTATTATTAACTATATTCCTTATGTTATACTTCACATCCCCATGACTATTTTATAACTACCAATTTGTACTTCTTAATTCCTTTACCTTTTCCACCCATTCCCCCTGCCCCCCAATCTGGCAACCATCAAAATGTTCTCAATATCTATGAGTTTATTTCTTTTTTGTTTGTTCATTAGATTCCACATGTAAGTGAAATCATGTGGTATTTGTCTTTCTCTGTCTTACTCCACTCAAAACAATACCCTCCAGGTTTATTCATGTTGTTACTGATGGCGAGATTTCATTATTTTCTTATGGCTGAATAATATTCCATCGTATACATGTATCACTTCTTTCTTTATCCATTCATCCACTGATGGACAGCCAGGTCATCTTCTTATCTTGGCTCTTATAAATAATGCTGCAAGGAACGTGTGGATTCACTGTCCCTTCGAAGTAGTGTTTTGTGTTTCTTAAGGTAAATACCCGGAAATGGGATTACTGGGTCCTTCTTTGTCTTTTGTTATAGCCTTTATTTTAAAGTTTATTTTGTCTGTTATAAGTATTGCCACCCAAGTTTTTTCCCCATGTTCATATCTTTTCTACTCTTTAATTTAAGTCTGTGTGTGTCTTTTGATCTGAAGTGAGTCTCTTATAACAAGGCAGCATATGTAAGGGTCTTGTTTTCTTATTCATTTAGCCACCTTATGTCTTTTGATTGGAGCATTTAATCTATTTACAATGAAAGTAATTGTTGATAGTATATAGTTATTGCCATTTTTTTATTTATATTTTTTATTTTATTTTTTTTATTCTTCTTAAAGAAGTACCTTTAACATTCCCTGTAATATCAGTTTGGTGGCGATGAGCTCCTTTTGCTTCTTCCTTGTCTGAAAGCTCTTTATCTGTCCTTCACTTCTAAATGGTAGAATGATCTTGGTTGTAGGTCGTTGCTTTTCATCACTTTGAACATTTTATGTCAATTCCTTCTGGCCTGCAAAGTTTCTGCTAAATGAGATGACAGTCTTCTAGGAGCTTCCTTATAGGTAACTAACCACTTTTTTCTTGCTGCTTTTAAGATTCTCTCTTTGTCTTTAACTTTTGACATTTTAATTATGATGTGTCTTGGTGGAGCCCTCTTTGGTTTCATTTGCTTGGGTCTCTCTGCGCTCCCTGAGCTTGTACGTGTTTCTTTCACCAGGTTACAAAAGTTTTCAGTCATTATTTCTTCAAATAGGTTTTCAATTCCTTGCTCTCTTCTCTTCTCCTTCTGGTACCCCAATGATGTGAATGTTGGTATGCTTGATATTATCCCAGAGGCCCATTAAACTATCCTCGTTTTTTTGGATTTTTTTTTTTTCTGTTCTGATTGGATATTTTCTGCTACCTTATCTTCTATACTGCTTTATCTAAACTACTGTTGATTCTCTCTAACGTAGTCTTCATTTCTGACTGGTTCTTTTTTTTTATGTTTCTAGTTCCATGTTTATGTTTTCTATCTCTGTTGAAGTTCTCACTGAGATTATTGAGCATCCTTGTAGCCAGTGTTTTGAACTCTGCATCTGGTAGATTGATTGTCTCTATTTTGTTTAGTTCTTTTTCTGGAGCTTTGTTCCGTTCTTTCATTTGGGACATGTTTCTTTGTATCCCCATTTTGGCTGCCTCTCTGTGTTTGTTTATATGTATTAGGTAGAGCTGTTATATCTCTTGGTCTTGGTAGAGTGGCCTTATGTAGTAGATGTCCTGGAGGACTCAATGGGGCAGTCTTCCTGGTCATCTGAACTAGGTGCTACAGGTGTGTCCCTTGTGTGGGTTGTGTTTGCCCTCCTATTTTAATTGAGCCTTAGTTGCTTTTTGCATGTCACTGGGAAAGATTGACCTTTAGGCTAATTGGTTGTGAGGACTGCCTGTGACTACAGTGGAGGAACTGTTGTGCAAGGGCTGACCCTATGGAGCAGAATTCACTTTAGCAGGACTCTGGTGCTACTGAGTCTGCCTTTTAGGTATGTCATCTATGGAGGTGGACTGGTGGTGCTTCAGTGCTATGGAGGAATCTGATTGCAGGGCGTACTGGCCTTGGGGCTTTTTAGGAGGGACATGTCATAGGACAAGTTCAGCTGCTGCTTGTGCCCTGCCTGGGGCCACAAGGCGATCTACATATGTCTTCCATCCAGGAGAGTCTAAGCTATAAACCAAGGCTGGCTGCTGCCGTTGCTGGGCTTGGGGCTGCTCAGAGAGAGGTATGGGGCATGCCAAGGCCCAATGCTGCTTGTTTGGGTTTGTGAACCTTTAAGAGAATTTAGGAAAGTCTGCAGCATGAGCCAAGACAGGCTATTTGTATGGAAAACCCATTGGAAGTGGCTTGGGTGGGCCTGCAAGTTAGGTGGGGCTGGGTCTCAGGGAATCACCTGGGGAGGGTGATTAGTGTTAGTCAGATTGATGGAGACTCATATATGGTGGCTGCCTGTGTCTGCACACCGGGAGGGGGCAGGGCTCAAAAAAGAAACAATGGATTTTGCCAACAGTCCTGTCTAGAGGAAAACTGCCCCTCCAGCCCTCGCCCAGAAGCCAGACAATTCAATTCTTCCTCCTATGTCCTTAGCACCTTTTGAGTTGCTGCCCCAGAGCTGGAGCTCAGAGCAAGTGAATCTGTTAGGGAGTAAGTCAGCATGCAGACTCTTTAAGAGGAACAGCTGGCACTCTAGTGGCCCACCATCTCACTCATCTGCAATCTTCATTGGTTTTCACAGCCAGAAGTTGCTGGGGCTTCTCTTCCTGCCACTGGAAGCCTGGGCTGGGAAGGCTGGTGTGGGGCTGGGATCTCTCGCTCCTCAGGGGGACCTCCACAGCTGCAATATTTCTCCTGAGTTTTAACTGACACACATGGGTGTGGGACCAGTCCATTCCACATCTCCACCCCTCCTACTAGCCTCGAGGTTGGCTTCTTCTGTATCTCCTTCATTATAAGACTTCTGCGCAGCTAGACTTCAGGCGATTCTCAATGATGGTTGTTCTGTAGTTATAATTTTGACGTGGCTGTGAGAGGAGGCGAGCACAGCGTTTACCTGTTCTGCCATCTTGTCCAGAAATCCAGAAGTCACTACAATTACTATGGACAACAGCTTTCTCATCTGTATAACCTCTTTTTTATTTCAGCTTTAAAAGGATATGAATTTATAAGTTTAAGTTGCTTTCTGTGAGCTAAACTAAGAACCTAACTGCTGAGTATCTGTGGGAAAAATGCAGAGTTCCAAATAAACCATCACAGGGATGCTTTTAAAATCCAAATAGGCATGGAGGCTGAAACATTAGACCTCTGGCTGGTATACAGATTGGGAAAGTCTGGAATCGAAGTGTGAATAGCTTTTTTCTGCGTTGATTAATTACAGACCCCAGAGGGCATAAGTGAAGAACAAAGGATTCAGGAGTTGGCTGCAATGGAAGAGACCCGAATAGCAATTCTGAACAACCTTGAAGAACTTGAACAAAAAATCAAAGATATAAATGACCAGATGGATGAATCTTCTAGAGAGGTATAAACCATGAGTTCACTTTTTCCTTTTCCATTTTTTCTTTCTTTCCCTTAGCTTAAAAATATTTCTGTCCATTAAGGCATAAGCATTGAAAACAGAATATACAGAAGTCAACATGAGCAAACTTTTGTTCATTGGGTACATGTATATAGTAAAAATGACTTTTTTTACATTTCTTTTTTCTTCTCTTTTTTAAAGAAGAAGAGATAATCATATTAAGCCATTTTTAATGTACAGTATTTTAATTGATTTTGTCTTAACTAGTACAGCAGGTCCTCTAATAATTTTGTTCAACATGATTTTGTTCTAACGTTTTTCTGTTCTAATGTTGATGAGAAAGTATAGGAACTTAACTCTTTAGCCCACGGTAAAATTGATTTCATTATATGTCATTTCAAGAACCTATCGTCATGTTAAGTGAGAACTTACTGTATATGCTTTCTGACTTGCTACAAGATCTATAAGCTGAGGTATCATGCATTTAGGTGTTCGAGTTGAAATCTAACAAACATTTTCTAAGCAAGCTTACTGTGAGTTGGATATTAAGTTAGTACTAGAGGGGATTTACATGTGAAGCAAACATGGACCTAGCTTTCTAGAGGTTTGGAAACCAAGGAGGAGATAGATACAGACAAACTAAAATTATAGTTATAAAATCATAACTATAACTGAAAGAAGGCATAATTTTTACATTACTTCCATGGAGCGAGAAGGAGCAGATAATTCTTCATAGGTAGGATCTGTGTGTCTATACTCACAGATGATGCAGATAGTCCCATAAGTGAAAGGGGA
Organism: Pteropus alecto; assembly: GCF_000325575.1. Lineage (NCBI taxonomy): Eukaryota > Metazoa > Chordata > Mammalia > Chiroptera > Pteropodidae > Pteropus > Pteropus alecto. Next base: position 5,195,799 of record NW_006430735.1, read on the forward strand.
CTACACCTGTCAGTTTATGCACAAACCCTGGAAGCCCTTCCTGCTGGCATTGCTAGGAATACAGTGCTTGCGTGGTGGGCTGGTAATTTTCACTTCCCATGCTCTAGGGACAAACAAAGAAAGACATTTGACTGCTCCCAGGATGGTTTAAGCTTGAACCTGAATCTAAGCAAACAGGCAAAGCAATTTTGAAAAGTAAGCAGAAAAGAGGTTATCATAGAAAAATGATAAGATAACTAGTTTTCTTAGCAAATATATTCTGGTCTCTTCAACTTTCTTATATGGGAATCCTGAGTCTCTGTGGGTTCTCTGAAATGTTCTGTAGTACCCACAATCTAGCTGATACATTAGTACTTTTTGAAATTTATAGTTGTTAAAAATATACCTCCTAAGTGGGCAGCTGAGAATTTCCCTGAAGGTGAAATACCTCTGAGCTATGTTTTGTGTCCTCAGTTGGATATGGAATGTGCTCTTTTGGACGGAGAGCAGAAATCGGAAACAACTGAACTTATGAAAGAGAAGGAGATTTTGGATCATCTAAACCGAAAGATAGCAGAACTGGAAAAGAACATTGTTGGTGAAAAGACCAAGGTAAAAGAAAATTCTATTAAATGCAGTTTGCGGGGCGGGGTGCAAATAGTGGTCTCATTTCATTGAATCTAAATGTCATGTGGATTACCATGGTTTGGGAATCATGTGTCCTATTCCTGGACTCAGTGGCACTGGAGAAAAGTCTTAAGATGAGGTAAGTTTCACCAGCTAAGAACTGTCAAGTACCGAGCAGCTGATGCTGAGAGAATAGAGCCTGTATAATTTCAAGCGGATATTCACGGCAGCTTTTCCCTCTTGAGATGAGCGAATTGCTTTTTTCCATCGGCCTTTTTGCTCCTCTGATTCTACTGTTTTGTTTTGTTTTGTTTTGTTTTAAGAATTGTTTTAATATACTGAACTTCTTTACCACTGGTGCTCTGTGGGGGTGGCTTAAGCATATTCGAATATGGTTGCCTTATTTCTTTTCATTTCTCTGTTTATTAAAAAGATGAATGGGAACCATTCTTCTCACCTGTCTTGCCTTGCATGGTCCTCAATGCAAGTGCACTGCTCTTTGAAAAATGCATTGCAGTTTTCAGGAGATCTTCCCACACTGCCAAGTGAAAACTGTCTGTGAGACACAGTTGACACTTACCTTGGAAAAGGTCTTGCTTATACATTTCAGAGTACAACCTGAATGTTAGGTGGTATCTGCTAGGGAAAGTATGAAAAATTACTTGCAGATTTTAGAATCCAGAGTGATAGTTGTGGTTTTTTTGTTTGTTTGTTTGTTTGTTTGTCTGTTTTATTGCTTATTTTCTCTGGAAAATATTTTATTTACTCTCCTCTCACATGCTGATTTAGTTAGAGCTGAACTCTGCCTCAGCAAAAAAATAAAGTCCCAGTTTGAGAAAGAAAAAGCAAAATGAACTTTAAGACATTCCTCCTTGCTCATCATGTTTTCTACTAAGCTGAGAAAAAGAAAACAATTTCAGTTTGAGTAAGTTCTAGTGGTAATATGTGGAAAGGATTTCTGCTGAATGTGGCTTCCTTTTTATAGGTTCTTCTTTGTTTGAGACCTATAAATAAAGGTATTTGATCTTGGTGCCAGAGAATGAACTCGAATAGATATTGTCAGAAATTGAAGTCAGATTAAAAGCTACACATCAATTTCTTGGTTGCCTGCTTGTCAAGATGAAACTGCACAGCTTTTTCATATTAAATTTTATGTATGTTCCTTCTAGGCCCAGACTTTGAAATAGTAATGAACTCATTTGGGTAATAGGTATATATATATTTTTTAAAGCTCAAAACCAAGTCCAAGGGTTAATTGTCTAGTTCTTCAGCACAGGGGGATTATGCTTTTCATTCTGCAATGAGACAGCAAGAATCTTTCACTGGAGGCATCAGATGTCTTTGTTTTGGAACTTATTAGTATTTTACTGTTTATGTCATTCTGGATAACTTGTGTGACATAGGAATGGGGTATCATGTTCCCAGTGAACCTTTCTGCCTTCCCCATCCATGTAGTTATGTATCTTTGTATAGCCCATACATGGCATGGCCTACAAATTCTATTTGTCTATCAGTTAGCATCAGATTCTACACAAAAGTAAAGCAGGTTGAGACAATGCTGAATCTCGCTTCCCAGGGACAGTTGTGTTGTATTATCCAGCCCTAAGGTAGAGGTGAAACTCCAGGAACATGGCAGAAACAAACAAGGAGATCACCTCCTTCCTTATTATTGTTTTGATGGCTTGATAGAGGCTATGCATAGAAGAGGGGATAGTGGGGGCCTGAAGTATAGGATCAGTTCATGCAGCTGTTAGGGGATTAGTTGGTCTTGGAAGGTGGGATTATTGTCTGTCATCACATGGTGTGAATAATGGCAGAAACTGGCTTTGAGTGAGAGATTCCAGAAGAGATTGAGGGAAGTGCAAACCAACTGGGCTAGATGATGTTACTATATATTCTTGACAACCAAACTCAAATAGACTCAGTCCTGCTTGGCGGCATTACTATGTTTCTCAATTAAACTTAATGTACCTTTTTATGACACAGTTATTTCATACCTTTTTGGTCCCCTTTCTTCCCATTGGCTCTGAGATGATATCACCACCTACTTCATTGGGAAGTTAGAAGCATCTCATCTCTTTACAACTAAAGAAGATTCTCTCTTCCCCTCAAAGACCAGTACTTTTGACTGTGCTCTGGGCCTCATGCCATCCCACCATCTCAAGGTCTTCGGCCTTTTTGTATCCCTCTCCCCATAGCCTCTTCTTCTTTACTGGACCTTTACTATCAGCACGCCAACATTATTTATTTTTAAAAATTATTATTTAAAAATTTCCAGCTACTACCTCACTTCACTTCTCTTCATCATTACCAAACTTTTCAAACAGTTTTTTTTTTTAGCACACTGTGTCCTCTTTCTCAGTTCCCAATTAACCATTCCTCCCAATTCAGTTGGCTTAGACTCCCACCTCTCCATCAGGTTTGCTCCTGTTAAGACGACTGAAGGTGCTGCTCAACCCACTAGGTGCTTTTCAGTCCTCTTGTGATCGGATACTTGAGGAGCATACAAGACAGGAGACAACTCTTTTTCCTGACACTTCCCTCCACCTCCCTACCTTTTTGCCACCCTGAACCACACTCGTCTGGTTTCCTTTCTCTTCTCTTACTTATTTATCTGACCTTTCCATCTCAGTTCCCTTTGCTTCTTCCTCTGTTTCTATTGCACCAATTAAGAATATTCATCTCTGATCTGAACTCTCACATTTTGTATCCTCACATTCTTTTATCACCATGGCTTTCAATAACCTGTATATGCTGGTGACTATCAAATGTTTGTCTTTAGCCTACACCCCTTTTCTGAACTTTTGACTCATATCCTGTGGCCTACCTGACATCTCCACTCAGATTCTTCACAGATATTGCCATCTGGACATCCCATAACTGAACTCTTGTTCTTATCTTTCCCCTTGACTTTCACATATCTGCCCCCTTCCAATCCTATTTTTCCTACAACTTCCTAGTCCAGGAAATGGCATCTCTATCCACCTAGATGTCCAAACAGAAACCTGGAAGTAGATCTTGACACTTCTTTCTCCATTACTCCCACATCCAATTGATTATGAAAATATTTCTCAATGACTTCAGGTTCCCTGCATCTTCATGAACAGCATTCCCTTTTAAACCATCAAAATCTCTTCTCCCATTTTCATTTGATTCCTTTTACAGCAGCCAGAGTGATTTTTTATACAATATAAATGAGATCATATCACTCTGGTTTGTGTTCCACTGTATTTTGTATAAATCTAACCTCTTTACCTGTCACGTGCCTTTCTGTCACCACTCTCCCTTCTTCACACCACTCTCACCATGGCCTTCTTTCTGTTTGTTTAAAGATCCATTCTCCCACCCCACCCCCCAAAAGGTCCCTTGTAGATCTATCTGCTTTGCCTGGAAGTCCCTTTCTCATATTCCATGGCTTGTCAGTTCTGTCTTTCTGTGCTTAGCTTTGGTATTAGTTTTCCAGAAAAACCTTTCCAGACCTTTCTAGTTCAGATTATGTTTTCCTTGTTGTTCTTTTAGTCCTTTTACGAATCTCATTTTATCATTTATATTTGTTTCGGCTTGTTAGAGATTTATTTCCGTCTCTAGCCTGTGAAATGAAGTAAGGCAGTGTTATCTGCTGTTTACCCAGCTCATGGTAGATGCCAGAATACCACAGTATCCTTTGGGAATATTTTCCTTGATCTCCTGCTAATGATGAGTCTAGGCTGAGCCTTAACAGAAGTACTGAGCCAAACACCTGCTGAAGAGCTGCATGTGGCCAAGTTCCAGGACAGCTGGAATGGTCTGTCCATGTGCACATGGCAGTGGGCTTGGAATCACGCTGCCGGTCGATCCAAGGCGTAAGACAGAAGGAGGAAGTGACCTTTGCCCTCTTGGATCTCGTTTCTTTTTCTATACACCTGTTGCTGCTTTCAGATATAAACTGTGGAATGAGAAAACCAAAACCTGAAAAGATCTCCCTGTTGGGCTAGCTCCAATTCAGATGTCGACGGCACATCCTGTCAGCCTGGCTCTAGTTTTTTGGAGGCAAGGCCTGGAGACATAGGAAGAAGTTTTAGTAACACCTCAGAGTTCAAATCCTGCTGTGAAATTATTGATGTCATTTCACTGGCTCTCAAGACCAGTCTTCAGTATTATCATTCTGTTTGACATACTTAGTATGAATTACTATGTTTTAGGTAGCTATTACTTATTATATGTTACTATATAAAATATAAACTATAGACATAATTATATATACAACATAAAATATAAATAATATATTCAATTAAATATTTATTGAATATTTTTGCAGCAGCTCCCTGGGCTGACCTGTCACTGTCCTTACTGGTGGGTACCGCTGTCAAGAGCACCAGTAAGCTTATTTCCATGTGGCCCTGAGCTAAATGCCACCTGCCTATTGTATTCTTGGACCGTAGTTACATCACAGATAGAGTCTCTATTAACATGGATAAACCCTGTACAAATATAAGTATCTAACTTGAACATCAACCCAGAGATATTTATTTGATGAAGCGGTAAGCAAAGAGTAAAAGGAGAGAGGATTGTTAACCTCTGCATTAGTGAACTGTTTGAGTTTAATGGACTTGGTGACTGAGATGAGGGGAGCCACCAGAACCGTGAAGCTCAGTCTGGGCAAAGGCCTGGTGTGTAACCGGCTTCCCTTCTTTCCACTCCTGCCTCCAAGACAAAGCCCAATTTGGGGCAAGTGCTGGAAAGATGCTGACTTACGGGTTGGTTTGTGTAGATTTTCCTTCTGTCTTTGTCTATTTGTGAGTACATTAAGAATTCAAAACGAAAAATAGTTTTGTAATTTCCTCTGCTTTTGGATTATCTGTGTCTCATCTCAAAAATCAAATCAGTTGTACTGAATTTAAGTAAAATGGTGAAGGAAAGGCTCTACTTTCATGGTCTCGTTGAGTATTTCCATTAACCACATGGTAATCATAAAGCTTAAAGCAGCCTTATGTTTAAGGATCTGTCCTCACACAGATGGCCTATGATATCGTGTAGCCATCCTGGGCCACACTCTTTTATAGCTAAACACAAAGGTGTGAACTAAAGCTTAAATTGCTCTATGCATTACAACATATTCCTGCATAAAACCCTAAATTATTTTACTTATTTTTCTACGCTCAGCATATATCACTGTGTTTTAAATGGTTAAATGTTATTCCCCATTATTATCTTGCCAAAGTACCTGTTACTTCCTCCTCATTTTTCCTTCAGAGCCAGGGGAGGACAGGAGCCAGGGCCAGAATTCCTCGGCAAAGTGCTAATGCCTCTTGAGCGCAGAGCCTTTGCCAAGTCACAGTCAGTGTTCAGAGGGACTGAGCCCTTCCCGTGCTTCTTTCTTACATTTCAAAGTTAGCTCCGTGGTCAGAGGAAGTGGAAATATATCATGGGATATGAGGATTAAATCAACAGGATTCCAGATTAGGGTTATTTTTTCTGGTGGTTGTTTGATTACATAAATCCTTAGTGTTCTGAATTACCAACTTTTTCTGCACTAAATATCTATTAATTGTGTAATGAAAATATTGAAATCAAAAGAAAAAAAATCCTGAGAAATACAAGGATGTCCCTCCTTAGAGGCAGACAGAGGATGGATTCTCAACAATCACCATTTGTTGACAATAGGTCCATTTCTTTCCTCTGCAATTCCAAAGTCTGCAGAGTTTTCTGTAGAAAAAAAGCTTTTTTGTAAGGTTGACACTAGTTGGTTGCGAAGCCTGACTTTTATTAATATTTACACTTGGTATGAATATGTCTAAGTGGCTGCAGAAATTGTAATGTATTTGAGCTCAAGGTATTACCTAAGACCTTGCTGGAAATGCCACATAATATAAGCTATATGTTACTACTCTAAAATGCAGAATATTCTGAAATCTGGAAGACATCTGGCCTTAAGAATTTCAGATAAGTGATTTTGGGCCTAAAACAATTGCCTAACTTATGAACCCACAGCCTTTGGGAAATAGAAGGAAAGAGATTTTCAGGGGATTCATCAGAGGATTTTGGATGGACCTCCGTTTAAAATGATGGCTTAGGAACTGTGAATTTTAATACATCATTGTACCAATTCAAAACCTGACCCAGTGTTTCATGAAACATGGTTTGAGTACCTAGCGTGCACTGGATTCCATGCTAAATAGTTTGGAAGTTACAAAAGTCGATCTTATTTTCAAAAAAACCTTATCAAGCTAATAATGTTGCCAGATTTAGCCAAATGTGGGATGTGTGTGTGTGATGCTTAGTTAAATTTGAATTTCGAATAAACAATAATTTTTTGATAAAATTATGTCTCATGCATTATTTGGGACATACTTACATTAAAAGAATTTGTTGTTCACCTGAAATTCAAATTTAACTGGGTGTTCTCTATTTTCTCTAGCAGCCATGCAAACTAATAAAGTAAGCATATTTTCAGGGTAACCTTGAACCATCTGCTTAACAAGTATTTCATACTTAGATATGATAAAATGCTTTTTTCATTGGTATTTAAGAATTTTCTATGTAGCGTTGGAATTCAAATAGAGCAGCAAGTTAAATTTTATTTCCTTCCTTCAAGAATACAACTTAAAAGGGAGGAAACATAGGTCTGTCTTCTGACCGCAGATCTAGAAAAGTAAGTGGTCCTATGACAAGCTTTGGATTATTACATTCATTTAAGGTTATTGGCAATTCTTGTGTACAAATTCAAATTATTTAGGGTAAACGTATAAATAACAACTCCTGACCATTTCTCTATTAGAAGAGAATCATTTTACATCTGATCTTGAAATGCATCATTTCTCTCTGAGTATATATTGAATACTGGAATCTCTCAGGTTCATTTTTCATTTAGTTTTCTTGAGGCATTTAATCTGAATATAAAAATTTGGGACAAAAACAATTGGAATGTTACCTGTAAGAGAGGCTTTTTAAACTACGAATTAAAGATACTGAGGTCAAATGTTTTAAAAACAATTTTTGGTGGATTCCATATTAGGATCCCGGGTCTTACTTAGAAAAATAAAATTGTAGTTAATTGCCTTTGCCTCTCACATTATCCTGGGTGGCTGAATCAGTGGTTCTCAACATGGCTGCATATGAGAAAAGCTAGAGAGATTTTTTAAACGCTTGTCTCTGGCCTTTCTGACTATGTGGAGGCCTGGGAAATAATATATTTAAAAGCTCACTTAAGTTATTCTAATGTACAGACAGGGCTAAGAATCACAGAGCTAAATAGCCTATATTTTATGAAGACGGCGATCAAGTTCTCCCTTTTCTCTACCTCTAGTCCCCTTATAAATATTTACCGAATGAGTGAATGAACAACTAACTCACCATCGAATCAAATATAGGCCCAGTTTTGTGTACTTATTTCTACTTTGATTTGCCTGTGAATAACTTACTTATGGCTGTATATACAATTTAGGAACATCGGTCTTAAATATATGAAATAGGGAGAGTCTGGCAATGAATTTGTGACTTAGCTGGGTTTTGCCAGTCCCTCAAGAGAGGACAAGTCAATAGTGCTCAGGGAAGTAGCCATGTCTCTAGGGAAGTCTCATTCTACTCTTGGTTTTATAAATGTTCCCTTGTACACCTGTATTTTCCTGAGTGTTCCAATTCCTTGAAATCTTATTTTTTCAACAAAGTTAAATGTGTTAATCAAACATTCATTTTATGTATTTTCCGAAAATAGATTTACAAATAAAAAAAAATGTTATGCTTTTTCCCAATTTGGTGTTTGGAAAATATCACTGTGCCTATAGTAATTAGAATAGGCGAATTTACCGATTTAAATCTGGGGGAAAGAATAATGCCCAGTTTTAATATTTTACATGTAAAAATCAAGAATCCCTGAAGCCTGCAGCACCATCTGATTTATCTATCTATTTTACCTTCGCTATAGAAGGCGATACTTTCAGTTCTACTTAACTGCTTGCCTAGAGCTAATTTTCCTTTGAAAACTTTCTGGGCAATAAATAGAAGAGAGGGATATTAATTTCTATCTTGCTCAGAGTTTGTCTGCTTCTGGCTCTTGGAAGAGTGATGTCACCTCTGTGGTCCCCTGTGATTTATAGTTGGTCCCACCTGCCACTAGTTCTTTCATCCTTCCCCTTACTTCCTTTGCCCTAGTTTTGGCCCCACTGAGCTTTTGCTCTGAGACCCAGGTAGTGGTCACAGCCTTACTGATAAACCACAGAGGAACTGCAGAAGGTTCTAATGGTGCCTGCTTGCGTAATTCTTCTGACCACCCCGTTGTATGAAATTGCGAAACGTTTTGAGCACCTCAGAAGGAAGGCACTATGTAAACATAAGGTATTTTGTATTAGTTGTTTATTTGTGCTTATTATTAACAACAAAAAATAAGAATATCAGAGGAATGGTTTGATTATTCCTTCAGATTGAGACCTGTGTTTTAGGCTAGTGCCTTTTTGTATTATCATGTGTTGTATCAGTGTTTTCTATCAAATATAACTTTAAATTTTAGGGCTTTAAACACATGGTATTTAATTGGAATGAATAGCTTTCTTATTTGTTTAACTTTCTGTTTGGGACTAGAACTGCTACAAAATCTGGTGATATAGTATGTAGAAATAGAACTCTTTGGATAAAATTCTTTTGCTGTGTCAACAAGGCAATCTTTGATCTGCACACACAGAAAATAACACATTTTCTTAGCCAAAAGACAGCAGGTGTTCTGTATTGCTGTTTTTTTTAAGGAAAAAATTACTAATTCTGAAAATGAAGATTAAATCTAATTGGAACTACTAGTATGTTCAGGTTACCATGAATTAACACCTGATAATCCTTTTTTTCTGTGAACAATGTCATTGCTTTCTCCAATACTTGCACAAAAGCAGTGCCCAGTGAGCCAACTTACCATTAAAGATGAGGACACTGTATTCATAGTCTGAGAAGGTTTAAGTTGTGGAATCATCTTTAGATTGATATATGATGTATGACTTTCAGTTTTGTGACTTCTGGATTTAGTCATTTTGAGAAAAAGAGGCATTTTTGAATCAAAATATGCATTTCTAAAATGTCCTTGAAATTTTAAAATTTAAGATAGGAATGGAGATTCAAGGGAATGGGTATAGGTAATGATGTCACATAGTTTTAGACTAAATCATAACATCTTTTGTAAAGAATCTAAATATATGTTTACACAGGAAATCTTGGCCATTTGGGTGAAGAAATTATAGTAAGTATAATTTTATAGGATGATTTCAGATGTGCTTAGAAGCCAGTTTTATTTCTACCAATTTAAATAGAGTGAACTAAGGAAAGTAAAGTGATGGCATTTTGCTTAACAAGAGTTAAATTATGGTAGTGCTTGTAAAGTACTTTTTTTTTTTTAGCCTGAGAGTGTTACACAAGGAGAGAATCGGGTCCAAAATTTACTTCAGGGGTTCAGAGTATCACCAAGGGAACACAGTTGGGAAGACCAGCACTAGACAGATTGAAGTTTTGTCTCGATTTACGAGGTGGTGTCGTAAGGCTGTGTAATCACTGTATTACAGTATTCGCCTATTATACCCTGGAGAATGGCCACTGTCATTTTGGAGTGTGTGACTTAGGAGGGATTTAGTGTTATCGTCTCCTTTCTCTTCTATTCTCTGACTCATAAGTGTTCTCTTTTTTTTTTTTTTGTCACAGTCCATATTTCACTTATTTTTTAAGTCAGTCACTGTAGGGAAGCCCGTATCTCCCCAGTAAATGTCACACTTTTGGTGTCTCTGAGCTGCCTTCCTCTTCTGCTTTGTCAGTCTTGCATTTTTCCTAGCTCTCTCAGCCTTTGAATTAGATGCTCTCCTTGGAAGCAGATTTTCTAATTGCTTAAGCTCTGAAGTTTGCCAGATACCTAGAACTATTTCCGATGCCAGGGTATCATCTGTAGCATGCCTCTTACCTGGAAACAAAATTTCAGTAATTTTCAAAGCCTGCCTAACACATGCCTTTAGCAATTGGACAACCACAGGACCTGAAGTAAATGCCTACTTTTCTTAGTCTGGTTTTCTGCCGAGTGACCCTGCAAGGCTATCTTATGAATTTGGTTGGCATGTTTTTTGTTCTTTGTTGACCTTTGAACAACATTACCGCTGTTTCCCTGCTTTTGTAACATGGTGGCAGGAAGGAGGGAAAGAAGGTAGGATGGGGGTCATTTCCAATACCCAATGAAGTGGACTGTGTTTTAAGAATACAGAAATGGGGGCCCTTGTCCTTACTTCCACTTGTACCCCCTTATCCTCATCACTAACAAGATATGCTTCTACGTTCATAGGACATCTAGAGTTTGTGTATACTTGTTTGTGTTATCCATGGGAAATGTTCCTAACACCTGCTTAGGTATGAAGGTAATTTCTATTCTTCTATTTTCTGATTTCTGAACTTCAGGAGAAGGTAAAGCTTGATGCTGAAAGGGAAAAACTAGAGAGGCTTCAGGAGCTTTACTCCGAGCAGAAGACCCAGCTGGACAATTGTCCTGAGTCCATGAGGGAACAGTTACAGCAACAACTGAAGAGGGTCAGTAGCAAACAGGAATGTGCCAGTTGTTTTTTGTTTTTTGTTTTTTGAATTAACTTTCACTTACCTCTGACTTCCTTCTTCACATACATAAATTTGCATAAGTTCTGGTCATTAGATATTTTTTAAATAGAAATATTCATGCTGACAATATATATTATTTCATGCTAATTAGTTAAAATTTCCTTGTTGGAGTCCTTCACCTATCTTATAACACAAAAAGAATTCTGAGGTCATTCTTTGTAACCAAAGAGAGCAATTCCTGACATGTAACTGTCACTAAGATTGTAGCATTTAAATCAACTGACATCTTTCCCCCCATTCTCTTCAGCATGGTGAGTACTGTTTGTCCTTGAATGTGTTTTTTTCTTAGCTTGACTTTATACTCTTGTTCAAAAATTACCCTATTCTCTAATTTGCTCTCCACCATGCTTATCATTTTGTTTTTCTTTTTCTTTCTGCTTCTTAGTGACACTGAATTCATTAGCATGATCACAACAATTAAACTCTCAGACCCAAGACAGGGGCAGTACTAATGCCCTCGACATGATTTTTAAAAACTCAGCGCAGCATAGACCTTCTAGTTGAACTTTACTGGGTTATTCTCCCATCCTTACAGTGTCAATATTTAACTCTGCCACGTTCTGAAAACAAGACTTCCTACATGGATACTTTTACAGTCACCGGCAAGGCCACTTACTACTTCGTGGACAACTGGGCTGTTTTCTCTAAACAGCAGCTCAAATAAACTTGACCTTGGGGAAGCAGGCATTAAGAATCTTGGACTTATAAAGGAATCATATAAAGTAATTAGTCCCGAGTGACTAACAATTTATGATTCCACGTAAGTAGAAAATAAGGCTAGTTTCATTCATGTCATTATATCTGTTCTTTCTTGGGAATGGGCAAGTTGAAAGATCAGCTAAGATAACCCCATCTCCAAAATGTTCAAGATGACTTTTAATACACAAATATTTGATGCCTTGAGTATCACTAGATTATAAAAAATTATTTAAAACTTTTCAATGTATTACACAGATTAAACTGCAGCATAACATTTTTAGTATTTGTCATTTCTTACCATGTTGAGTAAAAAAGTTACAATGGTGTTTCTTCCTCTTTACTCATTTTATTGTAAGCTAAATTCGCTGTAAGAAAATAAAATTTCTTGGTCCTTGATGTCACAGTTCTCTAGAAATCTTGTGGTAAAAATGATGAGAAAAAGAATAGTATTTACAAAATTATTTTAGTTTGTCATTTGTTTGTGTTTATACCAGTTCACAAGAGGTTGGGAAACTGATTTTTATATTTACTTACTGCTTTTAAACCCTCCTCCTTATAACTAAAGTTTTTACACAGTTGTAATACTTTATTTTGAGTCAGCAGCATAGTTACATATTTTGTTCTTCCCTTTCTTTAGTAATCCAGTTATTGTTTGTATTCTTGATAAACATTGCTTCACTGTTTATCAAGAATACAAACATTTATAAAAATTGGTAAATTCTATTAATAACCAGAACTCGGGTTGATATAATTATTGTTTGATTAATCTAGCTTTTATAAGGTAATTTTATAAGATAACTTCTATAGAATAGATTTGTATATATTCTAAGGATTTCCACTACAAAAGAGAAAAGGAAATGGTGCAGACAGCCTATTCCGCTAACCGAAGGCAAAGACTCCTTCCTCTTCCTCTCGAAACAGAGTAAAATTTTTATCTTAAAACACCATTCCTTAGGCGAGACAACTGGCTTGTGGTGGCTTCTGTTCACCTGATATTAAAGAGGTGTTAATAATTCTATTTTTCAGGAATGACTGCTAGAATAACTCTTCACCAGTCTCTTGTCTTAATCAGTAAAACTTTCACTAATTTTATGAGAAGTCCGTTCATGCTAGGAACTTCCTGTATTATCAGAACTCAGTTCCCTTCAGACTTCCAACACTTTAGAATACCACTTCACTACAAAGTTTTCCCCAAGGCGTTTTAACTAGATTCACTAAAGTTGATTTTATTACGACAAACTTCATTAGTTGACAAGTTATACAAAATAAAAAATAAATGAATAAGAAGAACATTATTTTCTTAAACTGTATATTGTCTCAAATACTTAAACTGAAATTGTAGAATGATTTTGTGCATATAACACTATGAATTTATGACTGGGCTTCTTACCTCTAAATCACTGCTTTAGAGTCAGAACAGAGTTTTCATCTGATGTTGATTTTATGGCCTGCGGTTGTATGTAGTTGAGATGGGCTCACCAATTGAATTGTTCTCTAGTATATAAGTAGTGTGGAAAAGAAAACTGAAGTTAAAAGAATCTTTCATTTGCCAGGATAGAGTCCACTATTAAATGCTGAGAATACCTGGTTAGGGAAGTTTACTTGTGCTTTTGATATTTACTCAGCCGACTGGTTGATTTTAGTCTCTTGATTTAAAAAAAAATTTTTTTCAGTGATATTTACAATTAAGAGATCTTTTTTTCTCACGACTCTATAGTCAGTTTATCATTTACTCTTGGACAAGCCATTCAGTTTCGACAGGTCTCAATATCCTCATTCATCAACTGAGGAGGTTGTACCAGGTATACTATTGTACCATTGTCTTTTTCCAGATTCCACAAGTATGCAGTTAAAGTGTTTGACGGTAGTACATAAGAGGGAGGAATGTTCACGAACTCAGAGTCCCACTTAAATTTGCTTTCAGACTTCGCCTTAAGCAGTCATGAGATTATTACTTTAATCTGGCCATACCACATCTATGCTCTTCTTTTTGTCCCTCTACTAGGCAACGAAAACATAAAGATCTGCATATAAGTTCTGCCATAAAAATTCTCAGAAAAGTTGTAGAAGGAAAAAAAGTTGCATTGAATTTTCTTTAGTGAGCTGTTTTATTTCCTTTCACACCTGGCTTTTGAGACTGCCAGTCAGTAGAGATTTGTAATGTTTTTTTAGTGAGTGAAATTTACTTAAAATTTTCATTCAACTAGCCATATAGTTGACTTTGAGCTTCCTGTGTACATTATTCTTTCTCAATGGAATTACTCCTGCTCCCAAATACCATCCCCTGAATTCTTATTCTTATCTAATATCTTTTAACAGTTTTTTCCCCTCCCAAGTTGTTTTTCTTTCACAGTGTAAGTTTATATACACACATTTCAATGGTTTAGATAACTTGATCAGCTGATTACACCCGCAGAATCTGAGTGCTGAGTTTAGCTTAGTTTTCAACTTTCCTTCCTAGTGTGCTATTTTTTCATGCAGTGGTTTAAATATTTACTACAAATAAATTAGTGACTCTGTGACCTTTGTGAGATTCATATGAACCAGATGTGGAGTGACTGACTGACTAGCATAGTGTATGTATTGTGAGCCATATGTCCGCTTTAAATGTAGATTATTTATAAACTAAAAAAAAGGGTTTATTAAATTTTTATCTCAGTAACTTTTAGACACAAACCAAGTTTAATGGAAAGACCTTAAAAACAAGTATGTGTGCCTGTATGAATAAATATATTAGCTAATATATCATTTCAAGACTACAAGTCTTTTGTTTTAAGACATAGTACTTGAGTGATCTCATAATTCCTTCAGTAGTGACTAGATTAACTCTGAATTGATTAATTTTTTTTAGAAGTTATAAGCAGAAATGTCTGATAAACTTAAAATGCCAACCAATAACTTGAAACCAAAACCACATTTTGTTTGGCCAATTAAAATGTAAAGAAGTATTAAATGATAAATATGTTTTTCAAATTGTTTTTCTTGCTCTTAAACTTTGAGAATCCACTGTCTGTGTTGACATAATAATTTTGTTGCTATTGCGTTGGTTGTAATTACATAGTTACATGGTAGCTAATAGCTCTTCTATAAATCATGCCCAGAATAAAATTCATTATATAAACTAAAAATATATTCCATTTGATTAAAAGAATTTATCGCTTACATAAAAACCAGGAGGGGATACGGTTAAATACTGATATAGATTTAATTTATCATTTATTTATTTTTCCAACTCCTTTTGATGTTTTGGTTGAAAAAAAATGCTCTGACTCTTTTATCTATGTAGAACCACGAACCATATAGTTAACTTGCCTCTTCCTTTTGGACATAGATTATTTATAAATTACATTATATACATATATATGTGTGTGTGTGTGTGTGTGTGTGTGTGTGTGTGTGTGTGTGTGTGTGTGTGTGTGTGTGTAGAACTATAAACTACATTTATAGTTCTGTCAAAGGCTCCAAAAAAAAGGGGGAGTGGTGCTTTAAAAAGTAGATCAGAGAATAATTTATATAACACGCACCAATTTCTGCACAGATAACAGATCGATTCCAATCTTCAGGCGTCTCATAGGTTGGAGAGTGCCTGTTTTAAACCACTTGATTTTTATGATTTCTGATCTTTCTTCAATGTCCTCGAGATTATCCTGAGAGTAGTACTACATAATCTTTTGAGTCAGTCTTTGTGATTGATGAAAGCTGTGTTCTATTCTTTCCACAAAAAAGGTTTGCAAACAATTTTAAGGGATTCATGGAAGCCCAGTTTAAGAACCCATCTTAAATATTTTCGATTACATCTCCCTTTAGTAAAATTATTTGAGCATGCATGCCCATATATATTATATAGATTATATGTATACTTATACATGCTCAAAATATATATTTATTTTAAATAATATACATGTACTATTCCATCTGTATGTACATTAAAGAACATTTATTGAAAAATTAACTGTAAAAGAAAAGGAAAAACTAAAAATAATTATAAAGGAGGTCTAATATTTTCTCTTCACATCTCAGTGGATTGTGTTGTGTGCCATTTGGGGTACATCTATCTCTCTTAGAAACTTCTGCTCTGTTATGTGTGCCAACTTTTGAATCTTTTTTTTTAAAAGTGACAACTTTGGAATCTTGAATTTAATCTCTATATTAAAGTCTCATTTTATTTGAAAACTTGTGGAAAATAGGAATTTTCTTAAGAGACTATGTTATACCTTCAGTCTACGATAATTTTTAGGTTATTTACTGAATTCTTTTTAAACTTCACGATCCAATTTAAAGCCACTTAGTAGATTGAAAACAAGAATTTCTACATCCACAAAACAAGAATTTTTAATCCACAAACTGATGGTGAAATAAATAGTCCTCCCCCCACCCCACAGATCAAACCCTTTCAATTCCATTGAAAGTCTCTGCTCTGGGGGTTAATTCCAAAAGAGAAAATTATCGTAATCTATTCCCAGTCAGTGTTGTAATTGGAAAGATATTTTGAACTATTTGCTTTTAATAATTTTTTCTTCACATTAAAAAGGATAGAGCCATTCTGGTTTTTCTTGTTTTCATTTCCTTTTCTCCAAAGGATGCTGACCTGTTAGATGTTGAGAGCAAACACTTTGAAGACCTGGAATTTCAGCAGCTTGAGCACGAGAGCCGTCTGGATGAGGAAAAGGAGAACCTGACCCAACAGCTCCTGCGTGAAGTGGCTGAATATCAACGGAACATTGTTGCTAGAAAGGTACTTTGCCAAGTGTCACTCAATGTAAAAAATCAAAATACACCCCTCGCTATGTGGCAATAATAATAATTAATATAGCTATAGCATGTGTCTGTCTACCTGTCTTTACATCTGAATAACTTTACATGTTTAATCGCATATCACATTTAGCAGTTTATGGAGCCTGCCATCTATATGCCAAATGGTGCTCCAAACTAGGTAAACTGAGACATGTTACAGTCATTACTACTTAATGCTGTAGATGCATCTATGAATAATCTATTTTTTTTTTGCTTTTCGGTGAAAACCAAGGCAGAGAAAATTCGAAATTTAGATATTTGTTTTGAATTACTTCCTCTTGCAATCATAGAAACTAAATTCAGAATAATTATATGAACAAAGCTTATTTGAGAATTTTCTGTGTCCGTTGCCCAGTAGTTCTCAAAGCAGGGTGACAGCTTATCACCATTAGAAATAACGCCGTAGATTGTCATGCACATTACTGATGCCACCCCACCTCTAGCACCCAGACATCCAGCCCAGAATTCAGCTCTTGTTCCAGAATTTAGAATCACGCACCAGCTCTGTGTACTAAACCCATAAAATTGAGTGCAAGGAAGAGAAGGTGACCTCTTAAGCTCTCAGTTTAAATAAGAAATTCTATTGTTTTCTCCTATGAGGAGTCTCCCAAGATGATGTCAAAAATTCATTTATAGTCTAAAACAGGATTTCCTGTTGACTTCTGGGTTCTTCAAATAGATTTTTGTCACTTGAACTGTATCGAGTAAAGAAAAGCCGTGAGTTTGGCAGGTCAAAGAAACTGCCTCACAGTCTCTGGGTAATAATCACCGCCCACCATCAGTGAAAATGTGGTCATGTTATTCCAGCTGTAAACTTTTCTCTCTTTTGCAGGACACACTGGCAAACCTTTAAATGTCTAATGTGCATCTTTCTATGGTCATCTTTTTTTCCTCCAGGAAAAAATTTCCGCATTGAAAAAGCAAGCAAATCACATTGTCCAGCAGGCTCAGAGAGAACAGGACCATTTTGTGAAAGAAAAGAATAATTTAATAATGATGCTGCAAAGAGTAAGTATATTCTTTTGCAGCACTGTTTGCAATATAACACAGATTTCAATTTGGAGAAAGCTGATTCCTTCAAAGCAGGTGTCTTTTAATAATGAATGGTGGCTTGTAATTTAAGAAAGATTTTTAATATACATTTTTTATTTAACCCTCCACAGTAATAAACTGAGGTTCTGAAAAAATTAACTGTAATTCAGAAAATAAGCAAGGATGTTTCCTTTATGCTATTCCATGGTATGAAAATCTAAACTATGGAAAATCTGTATGTTTCTGATTTTATTTTATTTTTTTAATTATATTTTTCTTCAAATAGGTAAAACATGTTCTGTTTTTCTTACAGCTGTCAAACATTTTGGCTCAGCTGCTCTGGTGTTTTGAACTCCTGTTATTTGTGTGTGGGTCTTCCCGGCAAGTGCCACATTGGATTCAGTTTAGACTAGGTGGCCTAAACCCCCACATGAGTGACAAAATCATTCTCACCCAAGGGATCTTGTGCACATTACAGCACCTAAAGTGGCTACATGGAAAGGGATTCCTTTGCCCAAAATGCAGCTTAATTTCTTGATATGATCCCTAGTCTAATTTCAGGAATAAGGCACCAAAAGTTAAAGTTAATGAGGCTAATCTACTGCCTGAGCTTTACATGCAAGCCACTCTCTAGAAATATGACACTTGGGATCATGAAAATATGAGGTGGACCCAGAATGATGTGCAGACAAAAACCAAATCCAGAATGATGCATTAAAGTATGAGGCTGTACCATAGTCCTATGTAGAAGAAACGTAGCTGAGGTATTCCTGTCTTAGCTACTTTTAGTTTGAGAAGAGAGAGGAAAATTGATCCTTCACATAGAGTTATGAGTTCACATGAGGTTCCTCTGTTATCCACACCGATCCCTGACAGCTCTCCTCTTCTTGCTTTTCAGCACCTAGAAGTCTCTGAATGGAGCCATACTTTCTTTCTCTGTCTCCTGCTCTAGGGAAGAACTCTACTCTAGTGCCATTACCCTGCCCATCACTATTTATACTTGCATACAGTATTGAATTAGATAATGTAACATATAGTATTCAGGTAGTTTCTGAAATTTTAGCAAAAAAAAAAAAAGCTCTAGGGATAGATTTTAAAAATGGGTAGGCACACTCATAGAAATACCATTTCCTAATTAAATTGTATAAAATATAATTATCTTGTAAAAATTGTGGTTCACAAGTCTTATTAGACTTTTTTCCCCAAATTGATCTATAAATACATCTCAATCCTGATAAAAATCCCAATAGACATTTTGTAGAAATTGATAAGTTGATGCTAAAATTTACAGTTGATTCTCATTATTCACGGATTCTGTATTTGTGATTTTGCCGCCTCACTAAAATTTGTTTAGCAGCTGAATCAATCAATACTTGTCATGCTGTCATTCATGGATATGCACGGAGTGGTGAAATTTTGAGTCACTTGACGTGCAGGTCTCCTGATGAGGTTGAACAAGGCAATGCCTTCTTTTTTCAGCCTCTCGTATGATAAACGTGTCCTTTTTGTGGACTATTTAGTGCCATGTTTTCACGTTTTCGTGCTTTTTATTGGTGATTTTGTTGTGTAAAATGGCTCTCAAAAATAACACTAAAGTACTGTCTGGTATTCCTAAGAGCAAGAAGGCTGTGATGTGCCTTATGGAGAAAATGGGATGTATTAGATAAGTTTCACTCAGGCATCAATTATGTTTCTTTTGTCTCTAGTTCAATGTTTGTGAGTCAAAAATATGTATTAAGTAAAATGTTTTTAAACAGAAACACACATAAAACAAAATTGTGTATTGATCAATTGCTGAAAATATTGTGACCAGAGGCTCACAGGAACCCAACTCTATAATTCCTGAGGAACAATGGTTCAATATTTATTAATTCAGTGTTCATGACAATGTAATAGAACATTAACTTTGCAAATAATAAGAATTAACTGTATATAAAAATGCAAAGGGTATCATTTAGCCAAAACAACTTTGAATAAGAACAAAGTTGGAGGATTTATATGATTTCAAAGTTTACTATAAAGCTATTATAGTATTTAAAACTACTCATATGTGTGTGGTGCTGGCATACAAATAGACATAGATCAATGGAAACAAACAGAGAATCCAGAAATAGACCCACACATACACTGTCTATTGATTTTTTTTTTTGACAGAGCCTCTAAGACAACCCTGTAAGGAAAGGAAAGTCTTTCCAACAAATGATGCTACACCAACTGGGTAAACATCGAAAAAAAGGAACCTCAACACCATCTATCCTCACACCATACGTATAAATTAATTTGAGATAGTTCATAGACCTAAACATAATAATTGAAATGATTAAGTTTCCAGAAGAAATTATAGGAGTGCAAGTGCACCTTCATAGCCTTGGAGGAAGCAAAGATTTCTTAAAGAGGAAATGACAAGGGACTGTAACTGGAATATATTAAAAAGTCATAATTCAGTCATAATATATAAACACCAAATAAATAATTTAAAAAAAAAAAAGCAGTCAAAAGACTTGAACACAATCACTTTACAAAAAAATCTATGAAGAGTCTGTAAGTCACATGAAAAAATACTCAACCTCATTAGTCATCAGGGAAATCTAAAGTTGACTAAGCTTAATAGATTTTGTGTTCCTTCAGGAAAAGGAAAATCTTTGTAATTTGGAAAAGAAATATTCCAGCCTCTCTGGGGGGAAAGGGTTTCCTGTCAACCCCAATACTCTAAAAGAGGTAAGCTATGATTTTACATGTGTGCTCATATCACCTTAGAAATCAAGAGATGTACCTCAGTTTTATGTGATTAGCTGAATTGGAAAAACATTAACTTAAATGACTTAAGAAAGCACTCAATACTAAGATATCATTCCTGCCTTTTATTATTTATGCTTGGAGGATTTCCAGGATTATCTTTGTGTCTAATGCAAATGCACTCTGTGTGTGTGTGTGTGTGTGTGTGTGTGTGTGTGGACTTTATTTGACAATGACATTGTAGGTTAACTTGGAGTTTCAAAAAATTTAGGATCCAGATCAAGATTAGTCTTAAATTGTCTTCTTTACTTCCTGAAATTTCCTTTTTCAGTTCTTCCTCTTTCTTATTTTACTTCTTTTTCTCCTAAGTCGTACAGAACATGAAAATGGCCCTTAACATTCGAGAAGATAGTTTGGTTTCTTTCTTTTCTCTCTTTATTTTCTCCCAATGTTGTTTCTGCCGTTTTCCCCCTAAATTGGAAAGTTCTATTTACATTAAGCTATACATACTCTTTATCCCAAACATCCACTTTCCTCAGTCCGCATTACCACTCTTTCTCAAATATCTCTTTATAGAGCTACACTGCTATAATGGTAAATTATTTTAACTCTAATTTGGAAAAGTATATTCCTGACTGAGAAAGAAAATAGTTTTTTTTTTATTTTCTTAAAAATGTTAAAGAAATCTTGCTTCTGTATAAACATTTGCATAATAATACAAAACCTGATTTATAAATTACTTTTAAAAAGACATCAGAATTAGGAATTCCTACATAGAAAGTATTGTACATGTGTGTGTGTAGATATGTGAAGTAAATGATCATCACATAATAGAAATGCCTAATGTGTACCTCAGAAGCATTTTATGAAGTATTTCTACAAAAGCTTGATCATGTCATTAAGTTTCAGAGTTTCTCTCCATTATTCAGAATACAGAGCTGGCAGATTCACTAAACTGAGGGGCTGTTAATGGAGTGTAGTAGAATAAGTTAATATCAGTGAGGTGATCAGGGACCAGATCTTATGAGTCATATTAAAAGAATATGGTTTATGTTATGTGGATATGAAGCCATTGAGTGGTTTTAAGCTGGTAGGTGACATCGTTTGATGTCCATTTGTTAAAATCACTCTGGGCTGCTCTGCTAGATTATAAGGAGTAGGAAGAAATGCTGAGAAACCAGTATGGCAGTGATTGCAATAATACAAGCTAGAGATGCTGGTGGTTTGGATTCGAGCAATGGCAGAGAGAAAGAGAGAATTAGCTGGATATAGTTATATCTTGGAAGCAGAGCTGACAGTTATTTTTGATAGACTAGATGCGAGGATGAAGTAAATTAAGAGAGGTGTCAGGGAATGATGCCAGTATTCCAGTTTGAATAACGAGATAGATAGTGAGTACCTTTACTTGAGATAGGGAATACTGGGGAAAGGATAGGTTTAAGAGGGAAGATAAGCAGTTTTGATTCTGGGCTTAATGAGTTTGAAGGGCTCGTGGCATCCGATGAATTAAATAGGTTTCTCTTTATCTCTTAGCAGAAGAATAAAATCTTTCCTTTTCTGTTTAAGAGTTGTTCTTTTTCTCTGCAGACTTCCTGGTGTCAAAAGGCCATTTTGCTTTTTGACTTGTTTTTACCTGTCTGCAATTCTGATCTTTGCTGAGTAGCTATGTGTTCTCTTTCATAATTGGGAGCCAATTTTGACTCACAACATGTTTTGATTTTCTTTCTTCCTTTCTTTCTGTGTTTCTCTCGCTCTCTCTCTTTCTCTCTCTGTCTCTCTGTCTCTGTCTCTCTCTCTCTTTCTCTCCTCTGAAGGAGTGATGAATTTATATCTAACTCTTTTAAACAAGTCCCACATTTGACAAATGAAGTACATTGTTAAAGCAATTAATTAGGTTGTATGGTCTATGACTCATATAAGGAATCAAACCTTGATTTTGAAACATTCTACTATCAACTGAGCAAAGAATAACTCAAAGTTGTTACTCTTCCTTCTGATTTATTATCAAAGATAAAATGAAATTTGACAACCTAGCTGTCAACTTCTTGTCTTCAGTTTAATCTTATAAAACTTTACATAGTATCCATTGCCTTTATCTGAAATGCAAGACTATATTCAACAACCTTTTGATACCTCCAATTTATAAACAGTCAATTCCAGCTTTTGTCATAATTTAAATTCTTAGTAAAAAACCTCACTTACCAGCCTGGAATTTTTGTTTCACTGGCATAGTGATATCTTACCTTTCCTGGAGCAACCTTTTGAGAAATCGAGAGGCTAATAGAAAAATCCAAGTGTTAAATTTAACACTATTTTACTTTTTTAAAAAAGGTATTACTTTATACTCTTTATTCTTTTTTCATACTGTTTTATTGGTGTGGCGAAAATCATGATTGGTCTGTATGATTACTTTCCATGAAAATTTACAACTGCCTTTTCTCAAATATAAATTCTAGAGTTTTGAAGAATATAAATTTCGATTCATGGATGTTTTCTCTAAGCTGAAGCTAGAACTGAATCATTGAATTTAAAGTAATTGGGAATTCTCTGTCCTGAGGGTAGAATTGGGAGTTGGGTTAGTTACCTTCAATTGAAACACCCTGGAGTTGCAACTCCACCTTAGCGTGTGTGTGTGTGTGTGTGTGTGTGTGTGTGTGTGTGTGTGTGTGTGTGTCTTACTAGAGAAAACTCACAAGAGGCAGCGTAGTTTCTATTCTCATTTAGTTGAGATACCTAAAAGCTAGATTCCATTACAAATAAATTACTGTTTTATAAATGTCTGAGAGTAAAAACCAATAACACTCAGCTCACTTTTACTCACACTTTAATTTGTCAGCAAACAGAAGAAGAGGGCAAAATCTAAAAATAAGGTTCTTGAGTTAGAGTTAGTGATTACACTGTCAGTTTTGTATCTCAGATTTTTGCTTGTGTGAGTATTCTAAATATTGTATAGTGAAACCTCATTCTGTAAACAGAATGAATGTGAACGCCTCTGGGTATTTTAAAATAAAAAATATTGGGTTATTTATAATATAGTCCTCTTGATTTCACCAGAAAAAAAATATTTTTAATGTTTGAAATATCATTTTTCAAGATTAAGCACTATAAATCCATTTTAATTGCTGATGATTTCCTAATGAAACGTTTGATAATACCACAAATATCTGGCTGTGCCGCTCTAAGCTCACTCCATTGTACTGGAGCATTAATACTCTCGCATGCCTCAGCTCTTGCTTTCTTTGTGTTTAACTTCTGAATTCCTCCTTTTAGGGCTATATCAGTGTAAGTGAAATTAATGAGCCATGTGGCAATGCTACGAATCTATCCCCTTCCACTCAGTTCCCTGCTGATGCTGATGCTGTTACCACTGGGCCTACCACAGCTGTGCTGGTGAGCCAGCCACAAAATAAAGAGGTGTGTTGGCATGACATTTCATTCATTCACTGCTTTCCTCATGTCAAAAATTAACCCATGGTTAACTGAAAACGAGGGTGTGTATGACATGTATATGTCTGGTCGACGAGAGGGCCAAAGTGATACTGAATTTGAAAAACATATCAATTTGGAGGAACTGCTCTGCCAGTTATACTAGAAATCATGAATATATGTTACAGAGAGGATCACTAGGAGAAGTAAGTTCAAAAAATTAAACTCTATGTCATAGCACTCTCACCCGATCTAGTTTTCTTAGAAACAAAAGTCTTTCTATAATTGTTGGTTTAATTCACCTTTCCAATCTGACTTTGTTTTCTATTATGTTTTTCAGCATGATTTTTTAATGTTATGCCTTTTTAAAACATCTGGCAAATAATAGTAAATGAAAATACGTTCTACTGATCCAAGTTGTTTGAAGGGTGGGGTTTTAACAAGTGGCTAAATGCAAAGATACTACCCATCATTTGTGGCTACTTGATTAAAATATAAGAAAACAGAATAATCAGATTATTGATTTCATTTCTTTGTCATATTCTTTCATTTCATCTGGACACATTTTTCTTTCTCCTATAAAGCAAAGATCACCTGTCTGTTCTGGATCTATGTTTCCTTCCACACTTTCTCCTCATCCTATCACTCAACCTCCATCAGCCCCTTGGCCTGAAGTCACGGCTCCTTCTGTCGATCCTTTCCCTTTAAATGACACACCTCCTCCTCTACCAGCTAAGAAACACAGAAGGCAGCAGCAGCAGGATCAACAGGTAATTAGGAACTGAGGAACTGGTGTTCAGAGTTTGGAAATTTGATCTTGACACCAAAGTTACTCAGGTGGAATCTTTTCTTCAACTTTTCCAAGTGTATTTTTTAAAAAAACAAAGTGCATACTCCTTTGCTGTTTGCTTTGTTTTTTAATGGACATTTAGTATGTTATGAGGTTGTTGGGAGTGTTATAAGATTTGAGTCCTTGATTGTCTTCTCCTGGCTTTTGATATGTTTGAGCACATCCTCATGCTTCAGTTCCCATTCAAGCAAAATATTGCACAATAATAATCATCATTTCCATAAAATCCATGGCATAAAAAGTTGCTGTGTCAACCATAATAATAGACATCATTCCTTTGCTATGTGTCAAACTTTGCTAAACATTTTACAAATAAATATCTCATTTCTTCCTTCTAACAATCCCATGAAATAAGAACTCCATGTTGACATTTAGGTAACTGAGATTCAGTGTAGGTAAATATTTTGTTCAAGGTCACCCCATAAGAAGTGCATTTGTCTTATAGAACAGTTTTTATTTACCAAATTTTTAAATAAATGATTTATTATTCTTAATGTTGCCCTCCTTTTACTACATTCAGTGCATATTCATGCTCGAGTATTAAAAAATCTATTTTGAGGCTACTTCCAACTATGATCAAATTCCTGTATGAATTTGGCCTTAGAAGACCTTAAAGAGTCATAGTCACTAGATTCCCAAAGTAGGTGAGCCCTGCTGTGCTATGCCCAGCCCTTAAATTTCTTGAAGGTGCCTTTACTATCTATTACTTTTTGTGAAAGGACTGTATCTTCCCACTACCTTATGTTAATAAATATTAGCTAGTGTAAGTAGATAATCGTAAAATTAAAATGCAGATATTTTTCATGATTGGCATGTATGAAGATTGATAATCAATTTGGTAACTCAAATTTGCATGAATTTTTACACATTTCAAAAGCCTGAACTTAGTATAAAAATGATCAGACCTAAAGAACCTTTAATTAGGAAATATCTTTACTATTGAAGACATTTTTTTGAGGGGCCAAGAAAAATTTGGGTAAAATCTCGCCTTAGAAATCTAAAAAAAAAAAAAAAGGGAAATAAAGAGCATTGGTGAGAATGAGGAGATATTGGAACTCTGGACATTGCTGGTGGGAATGTAAAAGGGTGCAGCTGCTGTGGAAAACAGTCTAGAGGGTCCTCAAGAAATTAGAAATAGAATTACCGTATTATCAACGTGAGCGCGGTGAGGGGGAGGGGGTCGGAGGTAAGAGGGGTCTGCGTGGCAGAAATGGGAGGGCCCCGGGTGCGAGATGATGAACGTGTTGTAGAGTGTGGGGGTGGCTCTGAGGGGGCGAGGATAGTCCGAAAAAAAAAAAAAAAGGGAAAGAAGGGGGAAGAAAATTTTTTAATGTGAGGGATTACTTCAGGGACTTCTTGGCCAAGAGCTCTTTTAAATAAAAGAATAACCTATATGGAAACATTATGTGGATTTGGAGTGTGTTTATGTGATTGAAATATTATTCCAACTTTAAAACAGCTCCCCTGTTTACTCGCTCTTTCTCTTCATCTTCTTCCTTCTCCCTTTTCTTGTTCTCCTCACACTGGGATCTGTGCCACCACACAGAACTGTCCAGACAGACAAGGGGAGAAAATGCTTACTTGCTTTGTCCACTGGCTGTTCCGCCATCCACATGGCGACCATCATAATAATTTGTAAGTTGTCCTGAGGCCCCAAGGCAGCAGGCACTACTATGAGAGTGAAAGGTGGATTTTTTTGTTTGTTTGTTTCTAGGATCAGTAGTAAATTCTCTTAGTGTCTGTGTATCTTACCAAATGCTAGCCCAAGCCTGTGAACACAAGTATAAGGTGAATTATTTTAATTCTGTTAAAATTCCCAAACTTCTTTGTAAATACTTCTTAATTACTTCTTAATTACTTCAGTGACCAGTTTCAATTAGTCAAGTTTTGCTATTCTGCTTTACATTTGCATTTAAAGCACTTTAGAAGTCTGGAAGAAAGGAAAAAACAGCATAAAGAAGGCCTCTATCTGAGTGACACTTTGCCTCGAAAGAAAACCACACCTTCCACATCCCCACATTTCAGCAGTGCTACCATGGGGAGAAGCACCGCCCCAAAGGTAGGACATGGGAAAACCATGGGCTTCGCATTCAGGGAGTCTTCTTGTCCTTATGTTGACTGATGTCCAAAGGTCCTTAAAGAAAAGGCTAAATAATAAACCATTAAATTTGCTTGGTGAGCGGATGTTATAACTAAATTGCATATTCTGTCTTATTCAGAGGACATTTTGAATTGTCCTCTGGGACCTAGGTGGTCCAGGGTATTTTCTATCACCACCGCACAAGCAGTAGGTGGCGTTCACTTACATGACAGACTCCCGTGGCTGCATCCCAGATTTGCAAATTGGAGAATATAAGCTCTGATTTTCAGGAGTGATAGCAACAAATATTTATTGAGTCATGTCAGAGCCTGAGACTGGGCTAAGCGCTTTATGTGGGTTGTCTTATTTTAAAATCCATCAACACTATTCAGTAGAGGAACTAATTGTTAGCCCTATTGTACATATGGATAAACTGAGGTATAAAGAAGCTAACTGACCAGCCCAGGTGTCTTCAGCTGTTCAACAGTGAAGCTGGAATACGAACCCACGTGGTCCGACACCTAAACCCTAATTCACGTTCTGCCAACATGCCTGATGTGTCATTGCAGGAAGAGGAGGAGAGGCAAATGAGGAGTTTCTGAGTGGGGCAGGCATTTGGGCCCTTCCTTTGTTTTAATCTGTTTTATAATCTTGTGTTCCAAGAATGTCTTACATAAGAGATTTTGCTATTAAAGAGAGTGATAAATTGCTGGAGTAGTTTGTAGGTTTCTCCAGTTTTCAGCCTACTGGATAACTGGGGATAGATGGAAACTGGTATACCTGTTACAGGGTAGATCTCTGTCCTGGTGCATGATGTGCATGCGTTCTTGCCCCTGCATCTGCCCTCTCTGCTCCTTGTGCATGAAGAGCTCTAAGTTTTTCTCTCAGGTGGTTTTGGACACTGTTTCCCCATTTTTTGGAGTTGCTGCCACTGGAAGAATTGCTGTGATGTGGAAACTTCCATGGAGCTCCTTGGGAGGAATGGTGACTGGCTTTTACCATTGAGCATCCACAAACTGGACAAAAGACCTCTTCGCCTTCTGCGCTTAGATAGGAGTTACAGAAACAGGGAAATGGTCATGTCCCAAAGGACTGTTTTGGCCTGTACTTTGCCTGAAGTTTTTCCTCCTGGTTCTCACAGGCTCACTTGCCCCTGGGACAAAGCAACAGCTGTGGCAGCGTGCTCCCTCACTCACTGGCAACGATGACCAAAGACTCAGAGTCTCGGAGGATGCTCAGAGGTATGTACCTTTTAAATCAAGTATCATGTATTTTGTTAAGCATTGTAAGTCCCCAGAGAGAGGGAGGGAGAGCAACAATGAGGATCATTAAAGAGGAGATCAAGCAAAGTCCTCAGTTCTACTCTTCATGTGTCCCCTTTGAGGAGAGATACGTATATCCTTATTGTTGTACTAAGGTAACTTTTCCTGTATATGTATGTGTCTGGTATGTTTTAAATATTGTACTTCATAAATTCAATAGACTTCTCAAACCAGAAAGGGCCCTAGAGAATTACTATCCTTCCCATTTAATAGGTAGAAAGAAAAGAGAGCCTGCCGAGATCCAGAGAGATCACTAAGCACTTAACTATGTCGCCTACCTGATTTGTGACTGAACCACTGTGTTGAACCATGTGCTAAAGACTCACTGAGCTGACACATAAATAGAGCGCTAGTGGCCCAGGACAGAATTCTTTTAGGCTTTTTAATGTGGTTTGAGCTTTTATGCTATGTGGTTATTAGGTTTCAGGTAGACTTTGATTCTCAACAAGTTTTATTTCTTTGTAAAAATGCATTGCATTTATAATGGAGTTCCCAAATAGTCTTTGTGGGGCTACAATAAATTGCTATAATGCAGTTCCAGGGGTGAGCTTCTCAATGAGAAGATTAGATTTACTGTGTTAATAGAGTCATTTAGGTCAACAACTTACATTGACCCTCAGTTTTGAGCAGGCATGGTACTAGAGACCAAGAATGCCAATGAATGACATGATCCTTGCCCTTGAAATACTTATAGTCTAGTGAGGAAGAAAGGCCCATAGCAGATGATTTCAATAAAATGTGGTAAATGCAGTGATGGAAGTATGCCAGCATGAAAATTTGGATGCTGATAGACGAATGCATTTGGCCCTTAAATGCATTTATGCATTGTGTGTTTGAAGCCTTTTCTTCCAAGCTGGCTGTGATTCAATTCTGACTGCTCAACCTCTCTAGCAGTGGTACCAGGGGGATGAAGTTTTCTATCAGAAAAAAAAAGAAAAGTTATTATATAGACATTTTAGTGTATATACACATATGTATGTATGTATATGTAATGTATATATGTATGTGTATAAGTTGTGTGTGTGTATATATATATCACTTGAATGAGGTTTCTGAATCATTACTAGAAGT
The DNA here is from genome assembly GCF_000325575.1 of Pteropus alecto. Taxonomy (NCBI): domain Eukaryota; kingdom Metazoa; phylum Chordata; class Mammalia; order Chiroptera; family Pteropodidae; genus Pteropus; species Pteropus alecto. The sequence continues at coordinate 5,225,020 of NW_006430735.1, forward strand.
GATTTAAGAGTTAATAGAGGCTATAATAGTCAAAAGAGAGGTTCATAATATATGATAGGTTTATAATGTTAACATTTAAATCAAATACATTTGATTGAACTTCTCTTATTTTCTTTATTTTAATTTCTTAATAAGCTAAAAATATTTCTGATGATTTATAAATAATAAACATATATGAGTATATTTTGGCTGTCATTTATTACGTTCATTTGAGGGTCAAGTCTATGTTCTAGTGCAGCATTTTTCTGTGATATTTATAGACTTCTTTTTAAATGAATTTTCCCACTGGCTGAAGGCATCAAAGCTTGGATTGGCCCCAACACTGTACTTTATGTTGAAAGTATTTTCTTAAAACAGACAGTAAGAAAAACTAGACCTTTATACTAAGTGAATGGATTTATAAAAATCAAGAGTGTTAACATTATCATGTAAGAAAATTCTTGTGAGAGTATGGTATAACTGAAGGAATGTTTGATCTCAATATTGCTAATCTCTGTTTTCCCCTCACATAATGGGAATCCACATGCTGGATTCATACAGGAAAACTGAACCAATTCCCTGAGGTCACATTAGGGACGGACCCTCTGAAAAATATGTTCTCTTTGACCTTTTTGCCCTGGTTCTTCACTGGCAGGTCTTTTGTACACTCTGGAAGATGGCAGCTTTAGTCTTGTCCTACTGCAGCTCTAAAATGGTGTTCCTTAAAGAGTTTGTGGTGCTGATGAGGCGGCTTCTGAGGAAATAGAGAACCATCATATGCGTTGATCCAAGCAGCGGGTATGATGTGTCTTGTGAGGCCCACCTGCCTCCCTTGGCTCCTCCACCCAGAGGAAGAGGGGCCAAGGACTGCAGTGGTTAGAGCCATAGCTGATCGTAAAACTGGCAGGATTTTCTGCTAAGCCCATACTGGTGGCCCACAATGACCAGAAGGGATGAATCACAATTTCATTTAGAATTGTTTCACTAGCACTTGTTGGCTTCGTTAAAATAGCAAACACAAGTAAAATGCCATGCTTTTGGAAAAGTTGGATATAGCTCATTTAATAGATCTTATCATTTTTCTTGACTTTAACACAATTAACTTAAATGAACTATTTTTTTGCTGCTTATTCATAATGGATGCATCAAGGACCATGGTGTAAGTATAAGCCTTCCTTCAACCAGCACCATTTAAATAGAACTGACCATGGGAATCATGCAAACGAAGATCTCTGAGAGCAGAGTTTAAAGCAGAGAGCACAGGAACTTGGCTCTTAGAGTTGTAATGGTTATTGGCTTTTGTACAAATTGTGAACTATTGCTTTGGAAGCTTTAGCATGAATGAAATTTTTATCCTTTTGTCTTCTGTTCAATGCAGGAAAGTCCAAGAAAGGTATGACAATCTTCTTTGTGTGGTGTTTTGTTTCTACCAAATAGTGAAAAGTCATTGTCAAGTCATCTTTAAGAAATGATCAGATTTAAAATTATACAATGGTGAATTTTTAGTGTAATGCATATTTCTTTTACACAATAGAGAAAAATTATTGCACATTTGCTAGAAACACAATGCTGGGTGCAGCTGCTGTTCATTCAGAGGCAGCTGCATGACCCTCTTTGTTTTGTTTTGTTTTGTTTTGTTTTTTATGACAAGGTCAGACCATGCAGGAAACATGAGTGCTTTGGAAACATTGTTTTGTAAGACTTAGGATCTAGATTAGATAAAGAAAAGAGTGGGCCTTGTGATGTGTGTAGGATAAGTATAAAACATGAGGTTGCTCCTTTATAAAGGCCAGGTATAAATAGAGCAGGCTATGTTGTAGGAGTATGGAAAGATTTAAGGGGCTCCTACTTAATCACTTTATTTGAGCCTATATTATAAGAAAGATTTAGTGGAGAATGAAGGACAGTTTAAATGACTGGCTCGAATAAAATGCTTATTACTGTGGCTAGCTGGTAGAGATGTAGGATGTTAGAGGATTGACTTGTTATAAAGTTTGATGGACGCCGCTTCAAATAATTGAATGGCATTTTACAAACCTTAGCTCTTCAAAACTATTTGTCGCTGTCTGCTTGAAAAAAAGAATTGTTTGATAGATATAATGTTGTTTTTGTTCTCCCTGTTTTCTGGTTGACCGATATGTGTGAAAGGTATTTTTTTTTTCTGTAACAATTTCTTTTTTTTGCCTAAGTGTATGCATGTGTCATAAACTTATTGTTTTGTTAACGTCTTGAGTTCTTCCCTATAAACTCAAATTTAATCTAAAAATGTGAACATTTCACTTGTCAATCTGGTATTGTTACTAACGCCGTCAGTGATTGCATGTTGGAAGAGTTGTATATTTTCTCTGTTCCCTTGTCATCCTTTCTGATCTTGTATCTTTTTTCCCATTCTCTATCATTCTCTTCCTGACTTGTCCCGTATCTTCATCTTCTCGCTGTGGACTGTGGTTAGGAAGAATGAATTTCTCAGCAGGTGAGCTATGAAAGGCTAAGTTACCAAAAATACTAATTGATTTTATCCTCTTAAACCCAAGTTATAATTTTAAGTCATCTCATTTTCTATATTGAGGCCTAGATAATAAGTTTAAAGTACATAACACACATTTAAAAAACATTGGCAAGACTATATATTCCACAGTGGTTAACTCACAAAGGACTTTACAGGTCCAATTAGCCAGAATTCACAGAGACTGGCATTAAAAATAATAATAAGTGGGCCTTGCACATGCAAATTATTGGCTCTCCCATGGTGGTGAAGAGAGTTGAGTTGGTTTGAGTTACCTGAATATGCTATACTTAGCAATCAGCCTCAGATAGTATCAAGTCTCACTTTATAAACCTTATAAAATACCCCTTTACACAACTATTTTTGTCTTGATAGAAAGGATTTAGAGCATTTACAAGACCCTTTCTACTTTTTGGTTGCTGTCCCACTGCTGAATGTTATTCTTGCTACATAACTTAAAAACAAAACACGTAGACTCAGAAGTTGGTAAAGTCTCTTTTTTCCTAATCCACTTAAGTTGCCTCACCTCAAACAGTAAATGCACTCTACTTTCTTACTGAGCCACTAATTTAGTTTCAGTTTATAGATAAGAAACTGTATTCATTAAATGACTTCCTTTCATGACATCCACACACTAATAAATAAATGGGGATTCTGTGATGAATGGGACATGCGTGTGCCCTCCCTGATAAAGAACGCCTATTGAAGTGCTGCTTCACTGCACCAGCACTTCCCCTTGGGCCTCCTACCAGGGTACCCTCCTTGGTCTCCTCCTCTCCTGGGGTGTTTCCTCTACTGAAAGTACTTATACCTGTGGATGACCAGGCCAGAGCCTGAATCCAAAACCAGCTCTTTGGACTCACAGCGGTACAATCCCAGGGTCACAACCTTATTTGTAATTGCAGGGCTAACTCGTTTCATCAGAATTGTTCAGGAGGGATGAAGCTAGGCCAGGTGACATTTGAGTTCTTCGTGATCGGTGAAGTGTTGCCTGTGGGGAGAGAGGAGCCTCTCCATGAGGTTGATTTTTCCACTGACATTGATCCACAAAAAACAAAAATCCTGTATGGGGAAATATATGCTTATTAGCAGCAGGCTTTTTCATTTAAGTTGTCATGAAAATGTAAGGCTTATTTTACCACCAGAATGATGGAAGATTCTCTGAGACATAGAGCCAAACCTCAACAAAATAGTGAGGTAATCTGGGGAATTTATGTGCACAATCCTTAGCACAGTACACCTTGTCACACAACTGTCCCTTGTGCCTACATCTGAAAATTCTGAATCATTTTAATTTACTGTCTACCTTACATGAAAGTGGCAAGATCTTTCTCTTATTCTGTGGTACTTTCAAAAAAAGAAATCCAGGAAGATCTGAGGAGCAGGTGTTTTAGGAAGAAATATACTTACCCTCTTTTCTGTTTTCTTCAAGAAAATGTTAGTTGCATCATAGGGATTAACTTTTCCTCATCATGAAAAACTGAAGGGGAAGTGGGGGTTGTGGCCCATGTCATTGCCAAGGACATAATTCTTGTATGTTTTAAATTACATGACTGTTTTTTAGGGATTTGTTTTTTATACTCAAAGAAATCTCTTTCACGTAGTTGATGTCGATGTGGAAGTATTCTTTGCCAACTAGTCTTTTTTGAATCCTAAAGAAAGGTACATGTATGACCTTTTCAAATAATTTCTGATTTTTTTGTCCCATTCTTTTCATAATGAATAATTGGAAACTATTTAAAAGGAGCAATTAGTAATTCCAAAGATTCAAATATCAAAGTTAAATATTTGAGTAATGAATTGTTTTGCCTTTATACGTGTGTGTGTGTGTGTGTGTGTGTGTGTGTGTGTATGTGTAAGCATATGCTCCATGTTTATGGCTCCATTGGCTTTATTTATGCTTTATGCATTAATTGTTACAATTAATGACATTCTATCTAAATTCCAATTGTGTTCATTTATATTTTGCATCTTCCCTTAGCTAAGTGATATGTAGCTTTTACATATATATGTCTAGGTATTGGTGTTTACAACATCTAATTACAGTTTGTATTGAGGAAATGTGTTTTCTCAGAAATACCTTAATTTGAACTAACATATTTTCACTTAATTACCTAAAAGTGCTCCAAATACTAATGGCATGAAAATTCCTCATATAACTAAAATCACTTCACAGTAACTTTGGTGTATGACGCATTGTTAAAGTATTATGGATGTGGCTTCTGTTTTTAAATGGAAATGTTTAATCAACAGCAGAGGAAGCTGTCTGGAATCACTTGCCTTCTCTCACCCTCTTGCCTGCATTTTGGCCATTTCTTTACTAATTAAAAGCCTGTTGAAAGGTAGTCAGAGCACAAGAATAGAGGCGAAATGTAAATGGTCCAATTGTAAACTCTTAATAGGCCTGATAGTAAATTTACTCAGGGAGAAAGAGATTGCAAACCACGGTACTAGCTAGAGCAACATCTTTTTAGTGATTTGAGGAATTTGCTTATCAGTATGATCCCTGTTTCATGAGTATATCATACATAGAAAATTAAAAAAGAAAGAATAATTCAATCTATGATGCCCGAAATCAGCTACCGGAGAGAAAGCCATAGCAATAACACAGAGCAGAGCCATGACCTAATGTGCAGCTGGCCAAGTACCAGGGTAAGGAAAACACCTCTTATTAATGGTGCCAAATGATACAGTTCTCACTTTGTCATATGGTCATTCTCACCAGCTAGCGGAAGGCTGACGGCGAAGGTGGATAAAAAGAGAGCTATGTGTAATAGATCTTTGAACAATGATGTTTTGTTGTAACATTGATGAGATGCTATAGAAACTTAATTCTTTATATCAATTAGTGTTCTTATGCATTGGTGTTCTTATGCATCATTTCACCACAGTTCCAAGAATCTATCAATGATATTAAGTGAGGACTTACTGTATATACAGTAATTAGGAGAAGTACAACCATCGAAAGAATTGTTGACTCTAAATGTTTTAAATAAGTTATTGGCGAACAAGGGAAATTGAAAAAAAAATGAGAAAAATGTGCCGTTTGGCTCTTAACCAGATTAAAAATATTAGTGATGATGAGTTAGAGACAAGTTTCTCAAATCCTACACCTAGGTGATCCACGTGCTCTTTTATGACTAGATCAAGTATCTCTTAAATTTGAATATCATGGAAGAGGGGACTGCCCTAAGATGCTAGTATTACTTATTAGTAGGAGTCATCTTGCCATCACCTGAACCCAGCCATTTTTAGAGGAATCAGGGCCTTTAATTATGTTTCTGTTTTAGTTTTCTTGTCTTCCTGTGTGTGCTGATGTATTATTCTCAATTGTGCAGAGATGTGGGAATGGCATAGGAAAGTGTCAAGTGATCTGCTAACAAAAAGAGATCACTCACAAGACCACTTCTTTGAAACTCTTGCTTGCACTGAGCATGATGCTGTTTCTTTGATCTTTTTGGCTTCAAAACAAATTAGACGAAGGGCCAAGTTTTATAGGCAGATGTTTTGGGTTGCTGTTTTGAGTCTTATAAGATCTAAGACTGAAAAATGAGGCATACTAACATATTTATGGCTCTTTCATTAGGGTATAATCACCAACAGATGAGTGAAGGACAAAGGCAGAAATCTTCTGAATTTTACAACCGCACAGCATCTGAATCAAATGTCTACTTGAACAGTTTCCACTACCCAGATCACAGTTACAAGGACCAGGCCTTTGATACTTTGAGCCTAGACAGCTCTGATAGTATGGAGACCAGCATCTCTGCTTGCTCACCTGACAATATCTCCAGGTAAGATTTATTTGTAGGTAAGGTTTCGGGTTTGGAGAAGTACCTGCTGATTTCCAAAAGTAAAGACATCAATTTGGGGTAATGTATATGGATAAGCCCAAATTTCTGAGATATAAAGGATCTCTAATGCAGAAAAAGGTTGCATGTTATGGTGGCCTTTAAAGGTAATTTCTTTGTATCCTGTGTGACTTAGCCAGTCAGACATCATATAATCCATTTTTCTCATTTATTTTTTTACATTGGAGTTCACGTGTATACTGTGCTTAAAATTAATTTGCTTCATTAGGACTGCTTTTGATTAAATAAAGAAAATTTTCCAATGATAGAATAAGAACTTCGAAGTTTCCTTACCCTTTTGTCTCATTAAAAGGGAGGCTTTAGCTGTTCTGCATATTAAAGTTTTTGTAAGGATTTAACCATTCATATTTGTGTTCTTCATACTTTAAGGCAAGCAAAGGTGGTTTTATGGAATCATGGCTAAAGGCACATCTAAAATATAAATCTAGTCATTATATTCCTTCTCTTCAAAAGCTTTGATGATGCCCTATTACCATTTGATTAAAGTCAGACCCTGAGCCTGAGCGTGGCGTTCTAGATCCAGCCCAACTTCCCATTCATTCTCTCTCTTCCTCATACATCTCACAGAGCTTCTTATTAATTGACAGGGGAATGCATTCTCAGATCTCTGTGCCTTTGATCATATTGGTCCTAGCCCGGGAATCACATAGTTTGTTCATTCAATCATTTATAGGCTCCTTCATTCCACAAACACTTAAAAATTCTGTACAGTTAGCAGCAGGCTGGAGTTGGCTCATACTGGCTGGCAAGTGCCAAATGAGCACATCTCCTCCTAACTCTATAATCACCTACGTCCTGTTGGTAGTTTGAAACTGGCCAGGGTGGTAGTAATTACTCTACATAAATCAGCATTTGCTAAATATCGTTTTTTTTGTTTTTCTCCAGAGAGCTGGTTTACCAGCCCACTACTGTCTGCAGTCACTTTATCCTTTCATTTGTTTATTCACTCAACCTGTACTTACCGAGCACTGATAGTATCTGGCATTGCAAAATGTCTATACCATCCCACTCTCCCCCTTCCATCTGAGCCTGGAGAAATTCTCCTCAACCTTCAAGCTCAAACTTAAGTTGGAAACACATGAAAATTCATGCTTTTAGGGCATTTTTCTTCTATGTTTCCATGTACTTGAATATCACTTATCACAGTATAACTTTTCATCTTTAATAGGTGAATTCTTCAGTGTCAAAGAGGGTGTCTAATTATCTTTTGGTTTCTACACCCAGCAGAGATCTTGGCATATAATAGATATTCAATAAGTGTTGGTTGAATAAACACCTCAAGATATAAGAAAATTGACATAGTTTTAATTTTGATATTTTTCTGTGTTTGATCTGTTCCAATTGGCTAAGGACCATTATGATTTCACCCCAGGAACTATCCAATATTCAATAAATGTTAACTGAGCACATGTGTGTCTCAAATGAAAATGTCTAATTGGATAATTGCCATCAAACAAACTTCCTTGTATTAAATGAAGTCACAGGCTGGGCACAATAATACTTGTGCTCCTTGGTCTTGACCTGACAACTGATTGTGCTGCTTGAAGCAGATCTTAGAATTCTCATGGTCCTGATTTGCTGGTCTGTGAAATGGAGGGATTGTTTCTTGACTACAAGGGGATGACGGATTTTAAAAACATTTTAATGGAAAATTACCATCATGTAAATATAATTTCTTTCTTTACAAAGGTTTGAATAATTTGCTCTCCCCCTAAAAACAATGAGTGACAGTGACTGAGAGAAAGTAATATCAGCAAGGTATGCTTTGAATTAGTTAATATTTCATAAACGAAAAGAATAGGAGACACCTAAACCAGACGGTATAGCCAGGAAATTTGAGGGGCCGGGGAAAAGAAGAAAAGGATATATGCTACATTCTGTGGTACATAGAATACAGTGTATTTTAATTGTGGCATTAATGGGTGAAATATTAATAATACTGGATATATATCAGAGAAAGAAAAGAGTTCTTTGGAAAAAACTTGAAAGCAACCATGAGAATTGTATTACTGCTTGTCACATGAGGACAACCTAAATTTAAGGAGGAAATTATGTAAAAATAAAGAATAAAGATTTTTTTTGCTACCATTATTATTTAATATTAGAAGGGGTAATATTTCACTTTATTCAATATTAGAAGATGCAGTATCTCACTTTTAAAAAAAATGTAATATGATTATTTGGGGGAAGACACGTGAGTGTGTGGAATGGTTGGGCGTCAAACCATCTCTTGCCCTGAAAGTGTTTTGGTAATGCCTGCTGCCCTGAGGAGGTTGTCTGAGCCAGGCCACTGAGTGCCGGGAGCTGACCTCCTCAGGACAGAAAGCCAGGAACTCTGAGTAATTATTCATAAATGACTACTATCTGGTATAAACTGACCAACTCAATGCGATAATTTTGAATAACAGGACACAAACAAAAGTGAGCAACTCAGCAGCTATTCTATAATGATGATAGGGAGCTTAGAAGTTAACATTAAAAGAGAGACCATGAAATACAGCAGTTTAGTTTCCCAGTGTAGTAATCTCAGAGGGACTTCCCACATTTCTTTGGCACTTTTTACTTAGTTATTATATTGGAAACATCAGACTACTTCCCCTCTTCCCTAATAATTTTGAACTCATTATAACAATATTTCTATGGTAAACTCTTGATAGCTTAACCTTTTTTTTCTTTCTATTTTTGACCCACCTTTAGTAAATGAATACACTCTAAGGGTTTTCCTATCTCGGTGTTTTTCTTCCTCCATTTTCCACTCCCAACCTCTCCTTCCCCTCCAGAAGTTAGCATTGAACATGCATCCCTCCAAATCATCACTGTCCACACCTCATCTCTCATATTAAATGATGCGACAGGGAGTACAGGAAATTACCTAAAAAGGGAACCACTTCAGTTATACTAACCAAGCATTAGAAGTTCAAATCTGAACACAAACCCAGTGACCAGCAAAACCTTAATTTATATTTATTTGCTCACTCAGTGGCTTTTTCTTGGAATTGTTTCCAAGAGTAGAAAATGAGAATGGTTCCACCGAACATGCCACATTAAGAAAACAGTATTATTGCAGAGTGATCATTCCTAGTGGGTATTTATGTGCAGCTATGATCATTTTCCATAGTTACTTCACACAGAACTGACCCAGTGATGCTAGCAGTTGTGAATAACCAATCACCACAGTCAGAAATTACTAACAGTATTTATTTCGTTGAGCTGTCAGATCCTCTGAATGTCAAAAAGTTGAAGCCAAAGTCGAAGATGCCTGCAGAAGTTTTAGTATAAAAGAGAGGCAAAAAGAGGCGTTTCTCTTTTGTGCTACCATCCACCTTTAAAAAAAAATTCATTCTATCCTAAGATAAGCTTGTACCTATTATTATGATGGAAAATAGTATGGCAAACATCAGGAAAGTGGGTGATAAGAAAATAATATTTGGAATGTATATTATGACAGCACATTCTTAATGGGAACTTGGTGAAGCTAGGTAGAAAGAGAAATAAAGGACTAAAATTTTCCTTTTTATGATTTAAAAATATTATGTATTAAAATACCTTGAAATTATACATATTTTAAAGAGGTAATTCCATGCTGAAATTCTTGTGACATAAACTTAGTCTTGTGGTGTATTATGTCACAAAAAGCCATTTGTAGAATTATAGAATTATTCAAAGCTGTGGATACATTTGCCCTTTACTTTCTGTTGAGATATCATTTTTGTGTCCACCAGAAAATTACTTGAGTCAGACAATGTTTTTGCTTTTTCAGCATCAGAACTTATACTATAAACAAAGATAAAGCTAAGAAAACAAGTCTTGGGTCTTAGAAGATGGTAACTGATAGATAATTCTTCATAAAAATCTCTATCCTGCTAAAATTACTGAATTGGCTTACAGAATGTAGTGTTCTGAATATCACCTACAATGATACATTATTTTTACTATTGCTATTATTAACTTACTAAGTCCTGATCTTGTGCTCATATTTTGAGAAAATGTTGGGGAAGTTGATCACTTATGATAGCTTAAATAGCACTATGTGTGTGGAGGGAGAAATAAGACTGGATATGGAGTTGAGAGCAATCCATGGCTGAATATGGTTTTGAAAGATATTTTAAGCAGAATTTCAAATGCATCCAATCCCTTCATTTTAGGCAAAACTTTATATTCTGCTTGAGGTTCAGGCTATAAAAAAATGAACAAAAAGCATTTATTTGAAGAAAAAGGGTTACGACCTGGGCAGCACAGATTCACGCAGTAACCTAAATTGTGCTGGGAAGAGAACAAAGAAAAGCAGGTTTTACAAGTGTGGTTCCCATTTTGGTCCTCTATGCAAATGAAGTATTCTGGCTAGGTTAACAGGGATTGGTTAGTTCCAATATGCGAATAAGGGAGTCAGAAACTACAAGGAGGAAGTAGAGTCTATGAGTCTATATATGTACATGCGGCAATTATTTCAGCATTTTTATGGCTCACCCTTGAGCTGAGTTTAGCAACAGGCTAGCAACTTAATAGCAGCTCTGAGAACTGAGGCAGAAGATATGCATAGGCCCCACTTCCTCAATGACCGTCTGACTCTAAGTGACTCTCTTAGTAATGCTTATACCACTTTATTTTCTCCATTATCAATAGTCAACACCCACTGTATGCATCTTATTCTGGGGAGTGCTCTCAGAAAAGATGCAGAAAACCACATCATTTTAGAGGGGGCAGCCAACTGTCAAAAGGATATATGTCAGACCATGTGAAAAATGGTTGAGGAGGAAGTATTAGAGAAGAGAGGACATATGTTTTTCTAATTCTCAAGGAGCTACTAAATAAAGATTAGATATTTTATAAGACATAATTATTTTCTTTAGCTGGAAAAATACTGGAGATTCATGGAAAATAAATATTCTGCAACACTAACTTTTTATTTAGTGGCAATATTGGTGCACTGAAGGCAGTCTTGGAAAAGTGTTTTATGTCTTTATGCAAAATTTCGTTTTGCTCCATGTTTTGATTTTTTCTTTTTTTATTTCTTGTATGACAATTTCTTGTTTGCTTTTCTTTCTTCCTTTTTCTGTTTTTGCCTTTGCCTCTAATTCGTACAAGGAAATTCAAATTTTGCTAAAAGATAATGTTATTCAGTAATGAAAACCTCAAACCTGCTATTTAGATTCCTTTATCCTGATGTAAGTTTTGCTTTCCTTTATGAATATGGTTTTTACCAAAGTTGGTCAGATACAAAAGAAATCTTCAATTGATAAAATTGCAGAATGTTACTAAGCAGAGAAAGTTGGCAAAACAAGCCATTTTTTTATAGCAGTCACTTACGAGATCATAAATTTGTGCCTACCGTATGAAAAAAGTAAGGAGTTGGAACAATGGAAGGAAGTATTACTCTCGTAATGTGGATGGGCTTGAGAAAACAAGGATGAGTGTCATGTGCTACAGATAATGCATTTAAAAGCTTATCTGCAATGACTTAAGACTCTCTCTATCCAGAGAAGGTGCTAAAATAAAAGACATTTCATTTGTTGACATTTTCACATGCCATGGTATTGATAAGCCTAGACTTTTCCCTAAATTCCTGTTTTAGTTGCATTTACTTTTGACTTCAGGTGCAATTCTGACCTCAGAAAAAGTATCAAGTCATGGCAACATATATCATAGAGCAGCAAAAGTTTTGCTGAATAAAAGTAGCTTAAATGTCAAAGAAATATGAAAACCAATAGCAAAAGTGTGGCTATAGAGAACAAGTAAGTGTTAATGGATAAAAATTAATTTCTTTTAAACAAAATAACCAAAGTAGCTTTTAGAGTATATAAAATATATTAAATAGATGACTTTAGGTGCCTAATGCTATTAAGTCATGAAATGGTAAATGTTAACATGTACTTTCCATCAAATGTTTTTAGAAAATTCAGTTCATTTGGAGCTAAAATTAAAGCATTTATGGGAACATTGCCAAATAAATAGAGTGAGTATAATTAGCAGAAATGCCATTAGAAATATTATAAAATAAATACAGAACACCCTGAAAATTCTAAAAAATGAACAGAAATATTTAAATATGGATAAATGTTTGAAAACTTGCCCCCAAAATGTGTCCAAATTACAAATGTACGAAAAACCATGGACTGAAAATATTTGTTTTTAACCAAGTTATTTGCAAACAATTCATCTGGATAGGAATCATGTGGCTTCAGAGTCATACTTAGGCCAGTGAATGGAAGATGTAGGAAGATAGCTTTTGATTCAACATAAGAATAAACTTTCTAAAAATGCTCTTGAGAATATGAAGGAATACATACAGTGAGTTTCCTGTAACTAACAATGTTCAGGCACAATCCTGATAAAAATGGGAATGTGGTAGGAAGAGCAAAGGGACAAATGGGGTTTAGACTGTTAGTGAGTGTTTGTTTTTTTAACTGGCAAATTTTTAAGACCTGAGAGTTAGTGAAACTCAGATTATTTCCAAATTAATTGAAGACATATGACATATATATGTGATGTCACAGACCACACTACAGAATATAGACATAAGTTTGTGCTATTTTATGGCCTGCGTGTTTGTCTTATGCTTTCTTTCTTAGGTAAGCTGATGAAATTTTCCCTTTTTCATTCATAAAGTTGGATCTTCTCAATAAAGGGGAATGAGAATTCCTGCACAAAAATGAAAGATTTTTTAAAAATTTCTTGCTGACTGAAGAGAACAGAACTTACCCTTTCGTGCCTCCCACAACAGCTCATGGAAATAAGCCATGTTTTCCTCTTTCTCAGGAAAAACACCTAGCTAATAATTGGCTTCACTTGAAGTGCAGCCTAATAAGCTTCTAAGAATCCATCATTCCTAAGACTACCTCACTCTTTGATAGATGCATTTTGTAATGGGGCTGGCAATACTGATTTTTCTTTTCTATAGACTTAAAAAGCTTTTAGAGCAGTTTTAGTTTCACAGCAAAATGAAAGGAAGGTACAGAGATTTCCCACATAGCCCCTGCTCCCACACATGCGTAGCTCTCCCCCATTATCAGCATCCCCCACCAGAGTGGTACATTTGTTACAATTAATGAACCTACACTGACACATCATTATCACCCAAAGTCCATAGTTTTCAAGGTTCACTGTGGATATTGTACATTCTATGGATTTGAACAAATGTATAATAACATGTATACATCGTTATAATATTGTGCAGTATATTTTTTGTTGCCCTAAAAATTCTCTGTGTTCCATCATTTCATTCATCCCTCCCTCCCTCTAACCCTTCAAACCACTGGCAGTCACTGATCTTTTTATCGGCTCCATAGTTTATCTTTTCCAGAATGTTATACAGTTGAAGCCATACAGTATGTAGCCTTCAGGTTGGCTTATTTCACTTCGTCATATGTATTTAAATTTCCTTAGTATCTTTTCATGGCTTAATAGCTCATTTCTTTTTAATGCCAAATAATGTTCCACTGTCTGGAAGTAGCACAGTATATTTGTTCACTGACCTACTGAAGACATCCTGGTTGCTTCCAAGTTTCAGCAAATATGAAAAAGTAGCTATAAACATTTGTGTTCACAGTACTAATTTTAAGATAACCCGTACGCATCACGTTACTGTTACAGTTGTTGATCTCTTCAAAAGAACTCTTAATTTATTTAAAAATGATAAAAAAAAATTCGGCCTTATGTTTGAAACATCCTAGGTTTGAGTAGATCCAAAATATAATTTTGGAAGATTATATTAATAATTACCTTATTCTTCTTATATGAATTTTATATGAATTCATTTTTATGTGACTAACAAATTTGAATCCCTACAATGTGTCAGACTCTATGCTATGGGGGAAAGAGATACAAAAGTCTCTCAGTCCTCAAGAGAGTGTAGAAAAACAGATATGTAAATGACTATACAAATGTACATACATAAGCGTCTTTGATTCTCCATGGCTGGAACATCAGAGTAAAGTTTTGACTTGAGCCATGATCCCTCTTTTCCAAAATAGTCAAATAAAATATAAGCAAGTGGAAAAAAGAAAATTTTGTTTAGAGTTAAACATTTCCAAATTCTTCTCTTTCTCTCTTAGTTATTTTAACTGTTCGTAAAGCTTTCACTTCATCTGTTTTTTTCTTTACTTGTTTATGTGATGTTTTTCTCAAAATGCATTTCTTTTCAAATTCTTGAATCCCTTTATGCAGTTACCTCATTGATATGGTGGATGGGTATTATTGATAAAACTGGCCACCACCCTTCCATTGCACCTATAAGAGGAATCATTTTTTAAATAGGCATCATCACTTAAGAAATAAAATGTCCACGTATATAAAGGCACAACAGAAAAGCAGCTGTTGGCACACATTCCCAAACTAAATAAAGTGACTTCAAACCTTAGGTGTCATCTACATGGAATTTTGATGATAGTCTTCTTGGTCTGGCATCTCTGAACAATTAAGCTAATGGGAAGGCCTCCCGCAGGCCATAATTTTTAGACTTGGCAAGAAGTATTTTGAGAATACACTTTGTAAAATTTGGTTTTGGTTTATCTATTTATGAGTAAAGCACTTTACTTTGACATTATTTTGCTTACCCACATTTTGTCTCCTACACTGAGATAAGTCAATATCACCTACAATTTTCAGAGTCGAGTTGACTTGCCTCTTCAGACCACTGATCCTCTTAGGTAACACCTTTTAAATTGTATTAGATTATGTCATACACCTTCAAGGAACGTGTGTGTGTGTGTGTGTGTGTGTGTGTGTGTGTGTGTGTGTGTGTGTGTGTGTTTGAAGAGACATCAGTCTGAAACAATATGGGATAAAATGCAAACACGAACTCTTAATGAATCCAATGAAGAGTATAAGTGGGTTTTCTTGCAACTTTTCTTCATGTTTGAAATCACGATGGACATGATGCTAAATGAAATAAACCAGACACAGAAAGACGAATGTTACATGATCTCATTTATAAGTGAAATCTAACAGATTAAGTAAGGCTCAAAAATATACGAGTTAGATGATTTCTAAGATGCTTTACTGCACTGCAATTTTTTCATAATTTAAAAACTATATAATGTTGACATAGACCAAAATGAATGTTTTGTATTATATTTTGTATTATATTTTCCCTTCGATGGCCACTTCATTTGCCTGCCAAGGAACAAGGAAGAATGTCATACCTTTATATATTCTCTCTTTCTTGCCAACTTGCATTAACTACACTATTGTAACATTAAAAATCCCATATTATTGTGACTGTATTTCAAGCCAGAGTCTGACCTTCCTTAGGAATCCCCCCAAAATGCCTTTGCATCCTGCCCTAAAGGGCACCTCCTTTCCTCTTCTAACTTCCCCATGTGCTTCCTCTGCAACCTTTGGACAGGAAGTCACAGAGAAACAACAGGAATTGGAAGGACCCATGCATGACCTTCAGTCAGAAGGCAGCAATTGAAAGGAAGGCTAAATCTCATGATTAGGGTTGACTGACAGTTTGTGAGACTTTTTATTAAAAATGGGAAAGTTGTGGTCATCATTATGAAATGAGTGAATGCAGTCTCAAGCTGGATTTTCACTTAATAATTCAAGTGTTAATTAAATTTAGAGGTTGCATTTCTACAATGGATGATTTTGAAAGCTATATGAGAGGTAATGATTACGGGTGTTTCAAAGTCTAAGTTACATATTGTTAAGGGACTAGGTTATAAACCAAAATTGTCTAGTGAGAATTTCCTTTTTTGCTATTAACTGGAATCGTTCAAATATAACCAGTATATCTTAAAATTTGTTCTGCCTAATGATATTTAGGAACGGGAAATGGAAGCCAAAAAACGAGCTCTGGAAGAAGAAAAACGACGCCGAGAACTCCTGGAAAAACGATTGCAGGAAGAAACTAGCCAGAGGCAAAAGTTAATTGAAAAAGAAGTAAAAATAAGGGAGAAACAAAGGGCACAGGTTGGTAGGTCGATCTGAATAGATAAGAGCATGTTGCCCCCTAGTGGGCGCTCTGTAGAGGATGGTGATGCTGTGTCAGGATGCCTTCTGCTGCCCCGGCGCATTTGCTCTGGACACGATGTGCATTATTAGTGGCGGCGGGGAGCTTATTGGAGACCTACTAACCAAATGACACTTTTCTCTCTTCACACATGGAAAATTTTGACGGAAAAGGCACTTTTTCTTCTACCCATTGTTTAGAGTATATTTAAAAGAATGATTTTGTTTGTTTATTTGAGTGGCTTTGAAAAATGCAGCTAGATTTGCTACTGAAAACAACTACAACACCCAAACTAAAACCCTTGGTTGAGGACTAGAAGAGGTCCTATTAAACCATCTTTTATAAGCAAACACTCCGAACAGAATAATTTTACCTGCTTTTTCTTGGTGGTGGCGTTAGTGTTTTGGGTTTTTTTTTTCCTAACTACTGTATTGTCACATGTGTTCCCTTTGCTACACCAGTCCACACATATGTGCACAAGGTTACCGAACTCAAGCAAAACTCAGGAAGACCACCCATTTTGTTTAATTTCATCTTGCTTATCATAAAGTTTTAATCTGTTCTTATTGCTAAAGCTAAAACATAATGTATGTTTTCTGAGAAACTAAAATAAAGCTGTGTTAAGTACCATGTAATTTAAATTTCAAATCAATTTTACCAAGGTTTACTAGACTTAAAGGCGAAAGGTACCATTTCTCTTGTTTGTTGTAGTTGCTGGCAGTTTGATAGCACAGCAGCAAGAAACTGTCTTTAAGGCTTTGAAGTATCACTAAGTCTGTGACATCTGTCCACAGTCAAAGTATCAGAGAATCAAAGGCAAAATACTGAAGATAAACTACAAAGGAAAACTTGTTCATTTTGTTTCATTATGCCAAATCTCTGCCAAATTTTGATTCACAGTGAAGATCATTCATGCTTGTTTAGTGTCTGAAACCAAACCAAAAAGCGCAATTCTTTTTTAATCCTAATTATAAGTTTTGCCTCCAAGTATATGATTAGGTCATTTCCTGCAGGGCAAAGGGGTGGGGTAATTTAACAGTATAAAATAAAACATCATTTTAGAAATATTACCCATAGTGATCTGTGCTTCCTAGATTAAACTTCTACTTCAGCCATAGTAAAATAAAAGACATCTATGTCCATCTCTTTGGTTCTGGACAGCTCATTGGGTACAGCTTTGATTCTGTTTCTTACCATATTTTAGCTTCACTTTGCAAAACATAAATCTCTGCCTTCCATTTCTATTAGAAAGTATATGGAAGCCTATGTGTATAGGTTTGGGGGATCTTGTTGGGATTGTACTTACTAAAAAATTGTTCATTAATCATGCCATGTCTGAGGATATTTAAAAAGAACTGTTCTGAAGTTGTGGCCAGGAGAACTCCTGGAACCTTTATGGTTAGAGGAGACTTCCTCTATAGGAAGCAGTCCAAATAACGTCATACCCAATTTCATTGTGTTCTTAAGTATTAAGGACCTTTTTTTGAAAGCTAAGATAAATGACATTTTTCCACTTTCTCATCTGCCCATTTCAGGGAATAGAATTTACTGGCTTGAGTTTATCCACTCCCCACCCCACCCCCTATTGTAGCATCCTTCTTAAAATACTACCAACTTTTTAGATTCAAAATGATGATGTTTATCTTAAGTTCTCATAGTCACACAGGCATTTTAGCACTTAGGATCTTCATTTTATTTCCACATCTTAACATCTGTGACCTAAAATGAAACAAGTAATTCACTATAGATGCGATGTGTTTACTTTTCCCAGGCTCGACCTTTGACACGCTATCTGCCTGTTCGGAAGGAAGACTTTGATTTGCGGAGCCACGTGGAGACTGCTGGCCACAATATTGATACCTGTTATCACGTATCAATCACAGAGAAGACCTGCCGAGGATACCTCATCAAAATGGGTGGAAAAATTAAAACTTGGAAAAAACGTTGGTTTGTTTTTGATCGGAACAAGCGCACATTCTCTTACTATGCAGGTGGGTGATAAAAAAAAAATCCAAGTGATACAGTCAAATCAGGAATATACCCGCTGTTAAAGAGCAAAGGCAGTAAAATTCAGTATAAATAGGTAGATTGGTAAGTAATAGAATTAATGACAATATTAACTGTAAATATGTATTATTTTATAATCAGATTATATGGTCCACATGATATGAATTTCCTCTTAGAAATAAAAAAATTATCTTATTTAAAAAGAATTAGTCTATTTTAGTTCTGAAATAAGCTCAAGCCCAAATAAATATTAAATGGAATTTATTTTTTTGACAAAAATATTGTCTTTTAAACTATGATGCCAGAAAAAAGAAAAAAGATTTCTATTTATTCATGGTCACATGCCCTATTTAAATCACACACAGTTAGGCAGCGTTAGCCGACAGTCATTCGTAGTTAGTTTATAAACTGTAGTTAGTCTATAAACTGTAATGATCTTTTAAGCCCAGAGAGTAAAACTTATCAGTGAACTAGTGAATAAGTAAGTATTTATTAAGTGAAATATTTTTGGATGCCTAAATGATGGATTATGAGAAACATGCCCTACCCAACCTTCTGTAGATACAGGGAATATTGGCATACTTATCAAGAAGCCTATTTACTCTTGACCACACGTCCATTATCACCACAAGTATACCCTTGCTCTCTTTTCAGCTGCTGAAAAGAATTGTATTATACCAGAAGTTATGAAGAGACCCTGTTTTGGGGTGACTGCATCAGCATTTATGAGCATTGTTAGGAATTGTTAAAAAGTGTATCAGTGCGATAAATAAAAAAATAACAGTCCAGTCATTTAATCTATAGTGTGAGGTCCGGATGTGTTTATGAAGGGACGTGTGAGAAACTAAGAAGCACATGCAGAAAGGAATCACTGGCTATGGAGCCCCAGATTTGGAGTGAGGAAAG